>NC_063216.1:43061023-43365633 GCF_020740725.1 Corvus hawaiiensis
TGGAAAAGCACTCATGTGACTCTACTCCAGAGATCTTTTGATACAGAGTCTAAATTAAAAAGAAAATTCAATAAAAATAATAATCTTTGACCTGTTTTCACCAAATATTTCATTTTTATTACAGCTTTGTTATGCTCTCTGAGTTTGTTTGGCAATACACAGAACACACATTAACCACATGGAAACTTTCATCTTTTCGATGAAATAAACATATTTTCTTTGTTTCTCTTTCTCGCATCACTGACAAGAGGCTTTTGTGTCCAACTGTGATAATGTCCTGTGTTCAGAACATACACGTCCCTGTATGAATCTAACAACAGGCAATTGACATCTTGATGGCTTTCTTGTCCTCGATGAGGGGATAAACAAACACATGCATATGCAGCCCATGCTCAAATGGACAGAAAAGCTCGTTCTGATGAGCAGGGCTTTCATACACCTGTTACATTTAATACATATGTCAGGTGCCATCTGTTGAAAAGACTTTTTTCCCCTCTTTGTGCTTTGAAAAAGACACACAAATAAAGTGCTAAAAGCTCAAACACTGCAGAGGGAAAGAAACGCCTGTTAATGACTGTCCATCAAGGCCTGGGGTTTCAACATAAAAACCACATTACAGCATAATGAGATCTAAATCAATGAATTGTTCTGTTTCCTGGCTGCTCTCATTACTCACACAAAACCACAATGAATTCACATAATTTTATTTGTGGTGACCTAATAGTACTGTGACAAAGCCCTAATTACTTTAAAATATTATTATTTAATATTCAGTAGGGAATTGCTGCTGAAATTAACAATTGTTTTAAAGAAGTCTTTCTCTTCATTTTTGGATCTATTGATTGACATGCAGTCATCCCTTAATTGTGGGTAATTTTGTGAGCTATTTTCTGTGTTTAAAATACTCCTTTTATATTCATCCAACTATGTTGATGATTAGAAAACCTAAAATAAAAATTAAACCATTCTAAATCTAATTATTTCAGAATTTCTTTATGGAGTGTAACTTGTGTATGCAAATGGATCCATTGTACACAAGTCCTTTTATAGCTATTTCATTCCTTAGTTTGAGTAGGTCTAAATAAATCATTATACTCTCTTGTTCTTTTTCTGAAAAGCACTCTGCTCTATCTAGGCAGGATTTTGAGATGTTTTCCTTCATTGTCAGCTGATCAGTGGATGCAACAATGGAAATTTACTCTGCTTTTCTACAGTCACTTTATAGGATTTTCTTTTAGTTAGGTTTAGAATTTGGAAATGTTTTGTGTAGCAGATTACAACTGACGTCTTTTTGGTGAGATAGGGAGATTTCCAGTTGCCATCCAAAACAAATGTAACAACATTCATGACGTCCTCATTCCTCCCAAAGACCAAATTTATTGTTCCTTTTGACTTATAATGTAGTCAGCAGAGTACCTGAAGGAAGTCTAAGTGGAAGAATCAAGAAAACTGGTTTAAATTAATGTTTTGTTTATATACATATCAAAATACACCAAAATTATGATATTTTCTGAACCCCTAATATTGTTCTCAAATAGGGTTTCAAGTGACTCTGATGATGTATGAAGTTACAAAAAATAATAGAAGACCAAATTAATTTAGAAAAGTATGTGAAGAATGGTTTTGTTCTAAAATATAATCCTTCCTGTACTTAAACATAGACAAAAATTGAGCAATTATTCTGCTTAATTTGTTTTCTCTTTATCTCTGATGTGCTGAATTGTACAACTGCACCAGCTGATATGAAGAAAAGTGGGAATACGCTCAGCATTCTAACTGTGGAGAATGACAATCTTGCTGACTGCTGGTGTTACAGTAATAACAGCAAACTGAAACCTACCCAGGAGTATTCCCGTTCCAACTAACTACAGAATAATACTTAAACTATAGGAAATTGTTGCATATTATTGAGTAAAACTACTTTGCTTTGTGGATGCAGCCCATATCAAGTAGACAATTGACTCAAATGGCATGTTTAGGGCTTAACTGCCCTGACAGTTGGAGGCAAATAAATAAAACTTTTTAAAAATCAGGACTGTCCCTTTTGACACCTAAATCTGCGTAGGTGGAGATCTACCTTGCCTCCTAAGAGAAATATTCTTACTTCCAGCTTTCATTACAATTTTCTGAGCCACTATTCATGGTAAAAAAAAATCTGTTCTGGGTTGTGTGGTTTGATATATTATTCTGATTTAGAGTTCTGTTGTGATTTTAATGTTGGTGGACAACTGCCAAGCTCTGCATGAGTCCTCAGAGGTACCAAAGATCCTGAGCACAACCAATGTTGGTAATGGTGGAGGCCTCCTCTCTCACAATAACTGTGTAATTAGAGCACTTCCAAAGGAAATGGTGTATCTGTATTCTCGGTGTAGCCATTCTAGGAATGTTTCAAGCCAAATTGCTAGTCCAAATCTCTGCATCACCATAATTCAGAATGAGAACATTCAACATTTTTTGCTAACATCGAGTCACTCTGCTGCCAAGAAAGTAAAGTTCATGGGACCAAAGAGAACTAGCAATAAACAACCTAAATCCAGTATAACGATTAATGTCCTAGTCTTCTGGGCTCTGCTCCCAGGACTTTCTGTACTATTTTTTCTTAGAAAATGTCAGAGCGGGTTGTGCTAGTTCTGGGTGAAAATGACCACTCAAGGGTGTGTTTGAAAAGGATGAAAGCAAGATGCTGCCACAAGTTTTAGATTTTTGTCTGTTTTTTCCTTAAGGTCAAAAGCTATGCATAGTTCCTCAAAAGTAGGCGTATGTGAGGCTTGGGTGGTGGACAGAACTAGGTGCCTAGCATTTTCCTTCACAGGTAAATGAGAGATCTATTCCCCTACTTTGGATGAAATATGTGACTTCTGGAATTTTTCTCCTGTGCCTTTCCAATGACATTTATTTTAGGATGTCTGGATGCTCCTGGTATTGAGTGCTCAAATCTAGATATATGTGTGTGTCTGAGTCAGACTCGAAAAAATCCAGTAATATTTGCACATCTCTTTAGGTGAATATTTGCAAATTAACTAAAACAAGGTCTATTAAATACTATCATCACATGAATTTGCTTTTTTTAATGTAAATTAACTTAATAGATTCTACTTCTCAGCAAATTGTGAATAGAGGTGTTTTATTCTTAGCCAAACAACCTTTCAGTCTTTTGTGGAAAGCTCTGCAATTATAACCACTTATTTAGATACACTTAATGTTCTTCCTGGGACCATGTCTACTGCTTTTTTTCTACTGATGAAAGAAAGGAGTAGCACTCACCTCTCTGTTACCATACTAAGCTCGAAGCTTACTAATCTTGTACAACTTCTATAGACTAATAAGCAGGAGACAAGAGTGTATGCATATTGACTTCTACCTAAATTTTCAGGATAAAAAGTAACAGTGCCCACAAAGAAAAACAAAATGACAGAAGTCTGCACAACAAAATAAGCCAGTGTAATGCCAAATAAGGAAGCTCTTCCCCAACATTCACAAGTAGATGTCAGTAGGCTGTTTTACTATTTGTGTGACATTAATAGCTTTATGCAAAATATTTTTTGAAGAGGCTTAATATGATTTTGGTTATAGTTAAACAAATTATTTTCAAATAGTGCTTATTTTAATCAGGTGAGATTCCCTAAACATTTCTCTATTATCACAAACCTTAAGTTCTAGGGATAGTGAAAGTGAGTTTGTATCAGAATGAAAATCATTGTTAGTAGAAAAAGTGTTTTTCTTACAACTGCAACTGCAGCATACCACCATTGCAAAGTCTCTCTAACTTCTGACATTTGTGCCTCCTTTCTTTCTGACCTTTTTCGCACCAAGTATTTTGGGATTTGGGCAAATATTTTAATTCTGCTAATTCTAGAAGTCAAAATACATTTATACAACAACACAGATAGATTTTTTTTTTCAAATTATTTGAGATCCTGAGTGTTTCCTTGAGGAACTATTAGGTCTAGTATGTAGTTTATAAATGTTGAAAACACTGAGCTCTGTTCAAAACAGTGACCAGTGACCTTATGTTCTAAAGTTATCACATAATCTTAAATACATGGAAATTAGTTTTAAAAGGTGGAAAGACAAGTTGTAGGTGACAATTATTTGATATTCAGATTTGCAAAGTGCGTAAAGACAGTGGTATACAGCTTTAAACTGTTTTCTGTCTACACATTCATTCTTACTTGAGCAGACACATTTAACATCTGTGACAAGCTAAATACTGCTTTAGTTAAGCTAAAGCCTAAACATGTCAGGAATCTCAGAACTGGAAACATGTTACTCTGACTGAGCGCTGCAGTGGCAGAGAGTCTCTCCACCAATCTGCCCTGTTCCTCTGCACTTAAAATGGCCCTTTTATGCTGTTCATAATTTATATATCATATTGCTTAAGGCTTCACTCTGGCTAAACTTAATTTGATGTAGTTATTTCTGAGCAAAAGAATAGAGTTCATACATAGATGGAGATTCAAGCAATTTTGAGTTGGAGCAGGAGAAGCTTGGACCAAAGGCCCAGTAGAAGAATGATGGGATCAGAGAAGAAGCAGAGGAGGAATAGTCAAATAATAAATTAAGTCCACCTTTGCTGTTATTCATTATTTGGTCATTATAGGACAAATGTGTTTCTTCCTGAATAATTCTGTTTGTATAAAGGACTCTTCTGTGCCAGTGCATTTTTTTCTGTTCTTCCTTTCTACTTCTTTTGCACCACCAATGGCAAACCAAACTTGATTTCAAAAAAGGTGGAAAATTACCTTTCCCAATAAATAGAAGAATTCATTACTAATTGTATACAATGGCAAATTATTAATTTAAGGGAAATAATATGTTTAGTCTTAAGCATTTGTGTTGCACAAGCATACAAGACACTGGTGTGATCCCTGAGTATTTCAGAGGCATCCTGATTGTTAGAGTTACTAGAATATCTTGGAAAGCCTGGTAGGCAATCAGTAGGCAGTGTCCCACCACAGCTAACTTATCATAAAGGTATACATCTGGTCTGTCTGTAATGCTGCAAGTTTCTGCTCTAGCAAAGACGTGGAGACAGAAGCTTGAGACATCTCCAGTAAAGATGCAGAGCTTTTCTTTTATGTGGGAGCCCTACTCCTCAGTCAGCCTTTTGCAGAACAAATGAACTCATCCCTCTTTGAACTCACTGTGCCACTTGGTCATTAGTTTGCTCAGTTACCAGACAGTGAATGAGATCAATAATAACAAGATATCAAAAAGCATAGAGCAAGCAAAACTTTTTTTTTTCTGAAAAGATCTCCAAGGAGATGACATTTTCTGTTGGCACTCTAGCCTTAATTAAACCAAAAGTTATCACTAGTCATCTATTTCTGAAATATTATTCCCCCTTCTTTCTATAAACCTGTAAAAGCTAGCACACATATAAATTAAGCAAGCACTCTATGTCTTTGATAGCAAATAATTTATGTTACTAAATGCGTGTGTGAATAAATAACTAACTGTAAATCAAAGAACATGAACAAAGGGAGATGTTCTAGTTAACACTTGGCACAGTAGCTGGTAGTCAGAAAAAAAACAACCAAACAACAAAACTAGCACAGAAAGTAGACCAACTTCTCTCTCAGTACATTGTTCTCTGCAGCCTCTCCAAAGTATTACCTTTTACATCTACTGCCCAGACTTGGGCAGATGATTATGCATGCCCATAAGGGTGTAGCTATGGACAGATCATGTATTCCTTCCTTGTGAATCCTCATCTTCAATTGCAGCTCATGTGACATTATGTTTCTTGAGCTGGCTTTTTATTTTCTGGATATTTTAGTGTTTATTTTGTTTGCTGCCTATTTTGGGATTTATTTGCATTTCCTTATTATTGTGCCCGGATATCCTGCATTGTTGATTTTTCGTAAATAATTTTTCATCTAAATTCCCTGGTGTATGAATACTTGGGCGATAACTAGAGATAACAACTTCAAAGCAGAGATTTTAATTGTAAATTAATACATGAAATTGATTATCTTAAGGGGTTAGTGATACAGTACTTTAATGTTGTGCTCCCATTATCTCACCACCTAAGATCTGAATCACTCCTTGGAAGTGCCTATCTCCACTGTAAATAAAGGTCGCCTAAGGCAAGTAGCTACAAATGTAAGCATTTCAGCTGCATGTCTAACATTAAATGCACTGAATTCAGGATCCAGGCCTGGATCAGAGTTTGCCTCACAGATCAGAATAACATGAAATCTTCTGATGAAAGTTATTTTGTTTTCACATAATCTTTTACCTCTTACTTAGTACGTAAGCAAACCAGTAAACCATGGCTACTATGAGGCCAATATACCAGCTCACAAAGTCAGGATGGATCTATCCTGGTTCTTGTCCTCATTTGAGGTGAATGAAATTCATAGTAGGAGGTTTGAAAGATTCACTGGCAGGAACAACTTTGAAAATGGGTTAATACTTTTCACAATTGCTGACCAAATCCTGTTAACTCTGTAAAAAGATATGGAGGTAGACAGAATGTTATCAGGTTCAAGAGGACATCTAATGTATTTTCTAATTTTATAAATTCAAATTAGATATGATTTTCCAGTTTAAAAAAAAAAGTACATAAATTTTACAATGGGTTTACTAAGCATTCATCCTAATGACACTCCTAGATATATGTTCCTTTAAAATTAATGAAATAAATAAACCAGAAAATGTGCTGCGAAATTAAGTCACTATATACAAGCTTCTTCAAATCCTATTGATGTAAAACAATGATATCTGATCATGATTCCATAAAAAAACCAACCAACCAAAAAAAACCAACAAAACCCCCAACATATTGCATTGCCAATGTATTTATTAGAATAACTGTCACATTATAGTGTAACAAATGAAATTGGTATGACATATAACTAGGAAAGTTTGTGACCAAGAACAAATACTCCTCATAAAATGAAAAATTCACATTATTAAAGTTAACAGTATTTAAAGGAATATATGATTAGTCTTCAGATTTGAGTTCTCAGACAGCCTCTAGAATATATACCTAACTTAATGCAATAAGTAATGTTATTGTCTTTTCAGATTCTGTCATGCAAATCTGCAATGAAATCATGGAGGATTTCAGTGAAAGAAATCACAAAGGACCCTACATAACAGTGGCACATATTTGCCCATCTTAAATTTTGATAATTCTGCACATCTATAAAAACACCTGAGTTCATGAAGCAGTAGTGATGAGGTTGACAAGTATGAAGACACATTCACATGTTCAGAGTTCTGAATTTTCCACTTCCTCTGATGAAAGCAACACCAAACTCAAATGCATTAAATTTTCCTGAGTCAAACACACCATAGCTGCTGTCACGAATAGATCAGGCTTACCATGCTATAATGATAAAGCTTGCAAAAGCTTTAAAAAGAAATATTCATCTCCATAATCCTTAAGAAATTTTTATGGAAAAGAATATTCAGGACTGTTTGAAGAGCCTTAATTGTACATACCTACTTTTAATCAAATGTTTTGCTGCTGCTGTGTTTCTTCAATAATGAATCTATGTTTACATTTTTACTTTCCTCAGCATTTATTATTGCCTCTTTTTTAATGTAACTCTAACCAGGAGAAGTACTTGATAATGGCAAACTCTGTCAACAAAATATGAATTGATTCATATATGCTTATGTGTCCAGTCATCCTGAAGAAATAGGGTTCAGGTTAAGGCATCCAAAATTAAATTTGCTTATCACATAGGCAGCCACATGCAATATATCTTGGGATATCTGAAATAACACCAATTATCCATGTTTATGTGCTTGATTTCGGTTCAGGGTGAGATTAATCACTCTATTCTCCACTCTGTCTCAATGGGCATATCCACTCCTTGAATGAGGGTCTCAGAATATGAACCAGTTTTCCCTGTGTGGTGGTTTTGGCTGAGGTAAAGTTAATTGTCTTCACAGTGGCTGGTATGGGGCTGTGTTTTGGACTTGTGCTGAACACAATATTTGATAATATCGAGAAGTTTTTGTTATTGCTGATAAGGGCTTACACAGAGACAAGGCCTTTTCACCTTTTTGAACTGCCACACTGGCATGGAAACTGGGGGTGCCTTGGAGGCTGGGAGACAACACAGCCAGGTGACCCCAACTGACCAAAGGGATATTCCAGACCATATAACATCATAGTCAGTGTATAAAGTAGCAGGAAGACGGAAGACGGAAGACGGAAGAAGGAAGAAGGAAGAAGGAAGAAGGCAGGGGATGTTTGGAGTGATGATATTTGTCATCCCAAGTAACCATTCCACGTGGTGGGGATCTCCTGGAGATGGCTGAACACCTGCCGCCCATGGGAAGCAATGAATTTGTACCTTGTTTTAATTTTCTTTCATGTGCAGGACCTTTGCTTTCCGTGTTAAACTGTCTTTAGCTCAACTCACAAGTTTTCCAGCGTATACTCTTCCAATTCTCTCCCTGATCCTGCTGGTGCAGGAGGGAGCGAGCAACTGCGTGGGGCTTGGTTGTCAGCTGGGGTTAAACCATAACACTCAGACATCTAAATTCAGGTGCCTAAATATTGACATTTAACATTCATGTCAAGCCCCATATGAGGCACTTTGACAGAGTAGTTTACCACAGGGAACCTCTAGGAGACCACTACTCTTCTCAGGGACTGCTAGAGGTCACATGCTTGCCACATGTCTGGGCATTCTACATGAGTTCTAGAAATAGAAGAGTCTTGGGTTGCACCTAAGCTTGCTAAATCCCCAGATCTTCCTTTTTCATTGTTCTGGTTTTTGTGTTCTCTCTATAGCTGTTCTTGCTACTGTTGTAAAAGACAATTAAAAAATAATCTATAAATACATTAATAGAAAAAGTGGGCTAAGATCAACCTCCATCCTTTACCAAATATGTGGAGAAACATGGTGACAAAGAATGAGAAAAACGCTGAGGTACTTAATGCCTTCTTTGCCTTAGTCTTTAATAGCAAGATCATTTGTGTTGGGAGTATGCAGCCCTCTGAGGTGGAAGACAGGGAAGGGGAGCAGAATAAAGCCCCACAATCCAAGGGGGAATCATAAGTGATCTGCTAGGCCATTTAAACAGACACGAGTCTTTGGGGCCCATCCCTGGGTACTGAAGGAGCTGGCAGAAGTGAGCCACTTTTCTTCAGTTACCAGGGGTCCTGATTAACCAAGGAGGTCCCAGTGGACTGGAGGTTCACAAATGTGACACTCATCTACAAAAAGGGTTGGAAGAAGGATCTGGTGAACTATGAGCCCGTCAGCCTGACCTCAGTGCCAGGGAAGGTCATGGAGCAGATCATCTTGAGTGCTATCACACATCACATGCAGGACGAGGGGACCAGGCCCAGACAGCATGGGTGTAGGAAAGGCAGGTCCTGCTTGACCAGCTTGTTCTCCTTCTATGACAAGGTGACCTGTTGAATAGATTTATGAAAGGCTGTGAATGTTGTTTACCTGGACTTCAGTACAGGCTGTGACACTGGTTCCTACAGGATTCTCCAGAAGGAAATGATTTCCCATGGTGTGGACAGGTGTATTGTGCACTGGGTAAAAAAATGGCTGGATGGACAGGCCCAGAGAGTGGTGGTGAATGGAGAAATATCCTGCTGGTTGCCAGTCACTAGTGGTGTTCCCCAGGACTCAGTATACTGGGGCCAGTCCTGTTTAATATCTTTACTGATGATCTGGACAGTGGGCTCTAGTGCAGCCTTGGTCAGTTTATTGGTGATATCAGTCTGGGTGGGAGTGTTGATCTGATGGAAGTTAGGAAAGGTCTGCAGAGGAATCTGAACAGCCTTTATAGATGGGCCAAGGCCAACACTATGAGGTTCAACAAGGCAAAATGATGGTTCCTGCATCTGGATCACAATAACCTCATTCAGCACTACACACTTGGGGTGGCAGCTGGGAAAGCTGCCCAGCAGAAAAGGACCTGAGGGTGCTGACCTGCAGGAGGTGTGTATGATCCAGTGTGTGCTCAGGTGGCCAAGAAGGCCAATGGCATCCTGGCCCGTATCAGCAATAGTGTGGCCAGCAGGATGAGAGCAGTGATTGTCCGTCTGTACTCCGCACTGGTGAGGCCACACCTCAAATACTGTGTCCAGTTTTGGGCCCCTCACTACAAGAAAGACTTGGAGGTGCTGGAGAGCATCCAGAGAAGGGCAACAGAGCTGGTGAAGAGTCTGGGGCACAAGTCATATGAGGAGTGGCTGAGGGAGCTGTTGTTTAGCCTGGTGAAAAGGAGGCTCAGGGTAGAGCTTATAGCTCTCTACAACCACCTGAAAGTCAGCTGTAGCTAGGTGGGGGTTGGTCTCTTCTCTCAACTAACAAGTGACAGGACGAGGAAATGGCCACAAGTTGCACCAGGGGAGGTTTATTTTGGCTATTATGAAAATGTTTTTCATGGAAAGGGCTGTCAAGCATTGGAATAGGCTGCCCAGGGAAGTGGCTGAGTCACTATCTCCAATTAGTGTCCTGAAAAACAATGGAATTGTGCATGTCAGCACTTGCTTGGGTTACTCCTGAACAGCAATATTGCTAGAGTTCATTTGTCTCATCACAAATGAGTGCACAGATCTCAAGAAAGTATGCCTAATGAGGGTAAGTTACTCTCTGAAAACTTAATTTCTGATTGGTTTTATCCTTTAGGCAGTGAGGCGGAAGGTAGAAAAACACATATCTGCATCTATTTTAGCTTCTGGATTACTGGAAGTTTTCTTTGCAGATTTTGCTGTTAAAAAAAGAAAAGGTTAATTGAAATAGCTAGTGTACATCAATGCAGTGAAAAAATCCAGTCTCTTTTCTTAAGCGTCAGTAGTTCAATACAGGAGAAACAACTATTACAGTGGTTTGAATGCAGCTGTTTGATCCTGAAATAATCATGTCCCTGAAATCAAATGTTTCTATGTTTATGTCAGGGCACGCAGTTTAATCTTTTTAGCTCACATTTTTATTTGTGAAGTTAGGATAGCAATATCCAATTGTTTTCCTTAGTGGAGATGTTATAAGAATTCAATAATTACTTATGTAGAATAGTTAATTATGTAGAATTCTAGGTAACTGCCAAGAGGTATTAATATTCTTTTAAAAAAACAGCAAAAATTTAATATTTATGTATTGTCTTCTGCTTCTTCAAATAAGAAGAAAAGCATTGTATATTGGAAACATGTATAACATAATTTCAGGACCAAAATGAAAGCCAACAAGAAAACAAATGCCATAAACTGTGAGAAGTAAATGAATATGCTAAATGGAATGTTAGTTCTGACTTATTTTTATCCATACATATTATTCTTGACAAGACAAACTGATTGTACAAGCTCACTAAGTTGGGTCTGTGGTTTGAGATCTGTTTTCTAGTTCAGGAAGATGTGTTTCATTTTGGGGAAATCATCTGAAACTGATTTCAGAATTAAGCCAAAAATCTCTTTATTGAAAGACTGTTTCTGAAACAGGTCAAACAACTTGGTATTGTCAAAACACTTTCAGAACTCTGAATAACTTCAACAGAGAAACAATCACTGAATAATAACACACTGTGTGTGGGTTCGTGAAGGGTAGCTGCGTTTCCCCGAAACATCCCTGGCAAGGAATGGTTCCAGTGGGTGCAGTACAGCGCTCCAGCAAGCTTACTCCTTTCACCTGCGTGGCTGTTGGCGCGGACTCTTACTCGCACACACCCAAGCTGGATAGCTCATGTGTTACCAGAAGCAAAGAGTCAGGAGGGCTCTCCCGCATGGCATTCCACAGAAGATGGTTTCTTGCATCCTGCCACGAAGGGAACCAGAGACGAAAGAGACCAAACCATGCAGGATCCAGGGTTTATGTACCAGAGCCGAAGGAGCATCAGAACCAATGATCTGAGGGCACAGGGGCAGGACTAGGGAAAGAGAGTCAGTGGGGAAGGTCTGGGGGCATGTAGGAGTACAAGTCAGTCAAATAGACTAAGTCTGCATAGCACCACAAAGTGTGACAGGAGAGGCTTTTCCTTTTTCACCATGAGGTCAGGAGGTGTTCTTAAGCATCAGAATCGATCCACCAGCAGGCCCCTGCTATTTCGGGGCTCCTTGGCCCCTCAGCCATCACAATCACTGGCTCAGTGGCTACAACAGAATAATGTGAAGCACACTTGAAAAAAACATGCTGTATCATATTGCCGTGTAACAGGTTCCTTTTTGTATAATAATTTATGTTGTAGCCTCCCCAAAATTAAATAATTAGTTTCTTATAGAGCTCTGTGTTAATAATCTCCTGTTACATGCTCTCTAATACTGAAGACAAACAAAATCTATTCTGTGAGTAGTGTGTGAAGGAGGTTAGTGCCAGCTTGTTTAGGTCTTTTTGGAAAGCTATCTCTACACTGAATGACATCTCTAAAGGAACAGGAAGGTGTTAAAGAAATCGAAACACAGGGGTGGGTCATCTACTTGTATCAGCTGAACAAGCAGAACACTGTGTTGGACATCATTAAAAGACTCTGAACTGCCTTCCTGTTCAGGAAAGACCAGTACAGTCCATGTCACACCAGATTAACCTGAAGTTAGCTGTGGCATGGATAACTGTAGCAGGATGCTTCAGAAAGGGAAACATCACCCTGCAAACCAGCTTACTCAGTCACCGGAAGATCAGAGCTGACAGATCCAGAAAAACTCTGAGCTGTCAAGACACACAAAGCGATTACATCTCCCTACAATCTCCCTATAACAATGGTAGTATCAGTCACAGCCTCTAGCCATCCCTCTTATAGAATCAAGTACTGCCTACAATAAAAAAAAATATTAAAATCTTTGCATATTTACAGGGAGGCAAGAAATAGCTGAAATTCAGCATACTGCCTCTACTGAGAAAGAAAGGCAATAGGTCTTCTTCAGACAAAGGAATATGTAAAACACTGCATTATAACTATGCAGGTGATATCTCAGCCACAGGAAAGTCTCTGGCTTTCTTACTACTGTATTTTTATTTACACATAGTCACACACATTCACACTCACAAAAGTATTGGGCAGCTGTTTGGAACAGATGGAGTCATACAGATCTCCAGGGGAAGAGCCTGTGGAAATATAGACAAAATACACACTGACATCCTTAAAATAGCCTATGAAGGAAATAAACTGTTGAAGAGAACTCTTATACACATGTCGTGAGTCATTGCTCCAAAACAAGCCACCAATACTTTGGGGTCAGATGAAAAACAGCATGATCATTTAACATGTGGTCAGCTGCATAACAAAAGATACTGCAGATTCTGTGCAATGACCACATCATAGAACTGATATTCTGGATACTGAAGGCATTAGGATTACTTCTTTAACTGGATTTTGTAAACAGGATTCGTAAAACTTTCTATGATGGAAGAGATTTTTATACAGAGGAGGGAATGAACTTCACATACACTCAATTTTGTACTTATCCAGGAGAAAAAAAAAATAATCCAGTACCTTTGAGGATTGATCCTCAGGCAAAACAAAATGATACTAGGAACATTGACATCAGTGACTTTTGGTATCCACTTAATTCTCTCTATACAGTCTCAAAAATTCTATCTCAGAGCTTATTTTGTTTTTCAACTATATCTCTGTGAATCCAAAATACAGTGTCTTTAGAGTTCAAGGAAACCTCCAACATGGATTATAATGTCTGCACAGAAATGCACATTTGCATTACAAAGTATCTATCTTGCTATAATCCTAGTTAAGAAGGAATTTTTTTCTTGGAAGATGGTTCAGAATATTATACTGTCAAAATGTAATCAGAGTTGGATTCCTTTTGTCAAGTTTAGTAACTGCATGCAAAAAGATTTCATAGGAATTTCCTAATTGAGCAAAAGGCAGCAGCATCATGGAAAGACTATCCAACTTAGAGATACAGATCGCAGCTTCTAGAAAAGTAACTAATGGTAAAGTAAATGTCTTCAAGCTGTCAGAAAACGTACCTCAGAGGATTCTGAAGGATTCTAAAAGGTTTTAAAGATTAGGCATCATAAATTGGTTATCACAATTTGTCCCTCCATTTGAAAAATGCTATTTATCCAAGCCTATTTGTCTACTTTATACAATACACTCTTCCAGATTTCTCTACAGAAAACCCCCTGTATTAAGTCTTTAAGTTGGGGACAATTCCATTTTGTTGCTTTTTGCTTAGATTACTACACTCTTCAATTTTTTTTCAAGTAATCCAGTCAAATATTCAATTCTCTGGCTCATTTCCACCACTTAATAATTTTAGGCTTAGTCCTTAAACATTTTGAACTTGATTCAGTTGCTTGCCCAGAAACCTGTAGTGCCACCTAAGATGACTGAGGACATTCACACAGAAATGACAAATGTAACACAGGGCTTACACGAGGAGCCTCAGCTGAGGGTTGAGCAGGATACTATAAATGTGGGCAACAGGTTCAAATGCAGAGGGTATATCAGATGTGGCCACCTCCTTTCACACACTTTACTCTGGGCTCTGGGATGGAGATACAGATTTAATTTCCTTGCCTGCCTACACAAAGTTCCTGCACAACCTTGAAAGAAGTCCCTTCCTTCCACTCTTCCTTAATTCCTCATAGATTCCAGAGAGGCAGACAATACTTTTGCATCATCTGTCTTCTATGTCAACATCCCCAAAAGCATTTAGATGTGAGCTCTCCATATATATGTGTGTGTGTATATATATAAGTATGTATATTTCAGTGTAAGATTAACTGCCCTACAAGAAACTAAGCACCCTAAGTCAGTACTTACTACAGCTCTGATGTTAATTCAGGGAGATGCATAATGAGCACCAACAGTCCGGTCAAATTACCGTGCACATTTACAATATGATATGATGATCACAAAAGCAAAAATTATTCCTTACCTCAGTCTTCTAATTTTTCCTCTTTCAGAAATCTATCTTTTTTTATCCAAGCCAGGTATTTATGCAGTGCTCTTTACTGGGGACAGGACACAGAAAGAAAACTAAATGATAATAAATCATACTAAAATTCTAGCCATACGTTCGTAGTTTTATGGAATGAAAACACAAGAAGTTTATGAGCCTAGCAGAAAGCAACCTGAATGCAGACTTGTTCTCAGTAGAACTCTTTTAGCCTCTTAGCAGAGAGAAACATACTTTTTATACACAGGTTGCAGACAATTAAGTGGCTGTAGGAAGCATTGCTTCTTCCTGCTAGGCACAGCAAACATGCACACTTTGGCCCAGCTGAGCCTCACTCACTCTTGTCCAAACCCGCTGCCTAGCTCATTGTCTGAGGTAAGTAGGATGCATTACACCCTGGAGTGTCTAGTCTGCTTCACAGTTCCAACAAAGTGAGCCCACCTCTGGTATAGGCTATACACTGAAGTCTCTAAAGATAAGATGCGTATATTTTTTTCTCCATAGAATTTCCCTGAACCCCTTGGCTTTCTGTCTGGATTTGCATTGTGCAAGCGCTGTGCCTCAGAAAACAATCTAGACAGATCTTTTGTCTTTCCAGCCTTTCAGTGTCAAGTGGGAATGTATTAAATCATGCATTTGCAATATATTTAAAACCCAAATTCACAACCCAATTTAGTTGGCTATTTTCCTACTAACAAAGCAGAAACACTTAAAAGCAAGGAAATTAATAGATGCCATCACATATTGTCCACTGCTGCCTCAGAAAGTAAGGCATATATCTCATCAAGTGTAATGAAATGTATATTTCATCACAAGAATGTGACCTTATGTGGACCCATGGAAAGGTGGGTATTACTAGATAGGGGCTTTTGTTATCTCAATTTCAGTAGCAGAATATTTTCTTTAGAGGAAGGCTCTTGTCTACATGGACAACAGTAGCAGCTAATTATCTACTGACAGCAAAATGCCATAGCAAGATACTTTTGGTACATTAAGAAGCTGTGTGCATCCTCAAGTACGGGCAGAAGAATGGTCCTAGTTCACCCAAGATTTATGGATGGATTCTGCCTACTGGCTTTAATTGTATCACACAGATGCTACAATCAATACTTCAAATGCCCTTGCCTGGTCCAATCAAGATGACTCCGATTACCTAAATTACTTGCCTATTGTGCCTACACTCAGAATATAGTCTACAGAAATAAATTTAAAGAGGAGGAAGCCCTGCAGAGTGAATCAGAGTAAGATCATCTATTTTGCCTTGTAATCAAGCTTCCCCTTTGCACAGTTGCCCCAGCAGTTCTCCCTAAGAGATGAACCTTCACTGACCTTGATAGCTCTAAGTGCATATAAGGACTGCTGGCCACTGGCAGGTCAGCAAACTCTCCTTCCATAAATCGCCTGGGAGATTCACTGCAAGCTCTCTCCTCCTCCACCTTCCGGAGAAAACTGCAACAAGGTTCATTAGCCTTAAAACGTTACCACTTGTGCCAGCAATAATTGGAACACTGCAAGGTCTAGCTCAGTGCATTTATGTAAGACCTGTAAGACATTTCTGACCTGGGCACCTCTGCAGAATAAGCAATATTAGCATTTGCAAGAACTCAAGACACAAACATATCTTGACAAACAGTCTGCGTAATTACATTTCGTGTTTATTTTTCATAAGGGCTATGATGTATTTACTGCACAGATGCTGGTAAACATACAATATTTTATATAGGTATTTCACTTTGGTTTACAGTTGAAGTGTTGTGTTGCAATAAACTGTCTGGTTTTGTTCTTAGTAGAGTAATACAGCACTGTAGCTGGTATGTGGTGTTGTATTTCCCACTGATTCATTTATTAAATGCCTTTCACATTGTTTCCCCCCCTCACTTTTCCCGTGCCCCTAGTCCTGGCCACTCCCTCGGGCTCTCCCTATTGGTTCCTGCACCCCAACCCCGCCCATGTACCGCCCCTGAGCCTCTGAGAAAAAGCCCCTGTGCCCGGATCAGGAGGTCTCTCTGCCTCTGGGGATTGCTGGGCCGTGATGCAGCCATTAAAAGTCTTCTGAAACCCTCATGGGGAGACCCTTCTCGCCTCCTTTGCCGTCACTGTGTTGTAAAGCTGATAGCTACCAGGGTAAAACTGCGGAGCCGTCCGAAATGGACACACTACCCTAAGCAGCTCCACTGAGCTCTCAGGGTAAGCTGCAGCTTGGTAAACTAAACCTAGCGTTACAACGCTGGTAGAAATACCTGTAGCTTAACTAAATTTAGGAACACAGCATCTGTTCATGTGCATGGAAAACCAGGTCAAACTTGGTTTTTATTCTTCAGGCAGCATCAGTTTTATATTGTTCCTAACTATTCTTTTATTTACTCTTAACTGGTTGGGATTTCAAAATGTATGATAGCTGCTGGCCTCACTGTTTTGCCTAGTAACAACAACGCAATGTTAAATACTGTGTTTGTTTATGCATCTGGCTTATTAGAAGGTAGGAAATTTCCTTTTATTTATTATTTTATTTGGATAGATGAATTAAAGCTTGGCATACATCTTTGCTTCTTTTCTGTATTCTTTTATTTTATTTATAAACAGTTTTGTTTATCAGTATTATAAATATTACCCTTGTTCTGGCATCACTTGAAGTCATCATAATGATAGGAAATCCCTCGAGTCCTGGCTGCTGCATAAACATGCTGAAATACATGCCCTACTGCCAGAAGAACCCTGCAACCTAAAGAGCGAAGGGGGGTAAGGTTGGGCAGAGGTGTTTCATGTTGGTTATATAGTGTTGCCTCATTTCAACAGAGTTATCTATATATCTATCTCAGTAGGACAGAGTACAGTTGAAATGACAGTTGAAATGTCTTGGTCTTTGCTCTCCTATTTGCCTTCCAGTTTTCCTTTTCATGCCAAGTTATCTATAGCAGAATGTGGTAAGAGGGATGAGTGTGAATTATTAATACTCTTGCACAGTTGTAAGTAGCAAAGCACTAGGGGAGTGAGAGGGATGCAGAAAGAAGGATGAGAGGGAGCGTGAGGAGCAGAGACCTGAAAACAGCAAGGGGGGGGACTTGGCTGAAGTTCTGTTTGGTGAGCATCAGCAAAAGACAAACATTTCCCTGGATGTTGTTAACACTGTGCAGTGTGTCAACCTTTGGTGGGCTGACCCTGGCTGGATGCCATGCGCCCATCAAAGGCCCTCTATCTCTCCTCCCTCTCAGCTGGACAGAGGAGAGAAAATGTAATAGAAGGATCATGTGCCAAGATAAGGAGAGATCAGTTCCCCATTACTATCACAGGCAAAACAGACTTGACTTGGGGAAAAAATTAATTTAATTTATTACTGTGGGCCTCTACAATTAGTAATTAAATCAGAATAAGATAATGAGAAATAAAAACTAAATCTTGAAATGCTCACCAATCCCTTCTTCTCAGGCTCAGATTTACTCTAATTCTCTCCCTCCTTCCCCCTACAGCACACAGGAGGATGGAGAATGAGGGCTGAGATTAGTTCATCACACACTGTCTCTGTCCCTCCTTCCTCTTCAGGGGGAGGACTCTTCACACTCTTCCCCTGCTCCAGCATGGGGTCCCTCCCATGGGAGAGACAGTCTTCCATGAACTTCTCCAGTGTGAGTTCTTCCTAAGGGCTGCAGTTCTCCACAAGATGCTCCAACACTGATCCCTCTCACAAGGCGCAGTCCTTCAGGGTCACACTGCTCCCGTGCAGGTCTCCCACAGGCTCACAAGTCCTGCCAGCAAAACTGCTTAGCAAAGGCTCACAGCCTCCTTTGGGTACCCACCTGCTCTGGCATGGAGTCCTCCACGGCCGCAGGTGGATTTCTGCACCCATGTGGTCCTCATGGGCTGTAGGGTCATGGCCTGTCTCACATCGTCGGCAGCACAGGGGAATCTCTCTTCCAGCTCCCAGAGCATGTCCTGCCACTACTTCTTTGCTGACTTTTGTGTCTGCAGAGATGTTTCCCTCACATCCCAGAGAGGATGTTTCACTCCACTCTGGCTGCTGTGTCACAACAATTTCTTCTTCCTTCTTAAAGCTATTATCCTAGAGGCACTATCATCATCACTGATGTTCTTGGCCTTGGCCAGTTGCAGGTCCATCTTGGAGCCAGCTGGAGTTCGCTTTGTCAGTCATTGGGGAAAATTTTGGCAACTTCTCATGCAAATCACCCCTGTAATCTGCCCGGTACCAAAACCTTGTCATGCCAGTCCAATACACATCCCAATTGCCCACAATCAATTGTTTTCTTCCCCCCAGTGTTGGTAAGATATAATCTCTATCTCTTCTCTGGCTCCTTGCTGGATTTTATTTTTAGCTTTTTATTTCAACTGTTTATAATATGTTCAATTTTAATGTCCTTATGGGTTAAAAATATCTTCTTACACTGCTTCTGTACCTCCTTTACCAGCATCATTTCAACCCCCTTTCTTCAGACTTCTCATCCAATTTGTGACAGTGTTTGCTTTCCTACTTCTTAATTTTCAAACTTTAATAGCTAACTGCTGATTCTGATCTCTTGCCCACATGCAGAAACCCATACCAGGAAGGTTGTAGTCTGTGGTTTTTATCTTCCTACTAAACTGTTACGACTGACAAAAACTTGGAATTTCTTCTTATATGTTCAAAGGAATATGAAAAAAATCACCATACTTAAATCAAATGACAGTTTTCTCTCTTTGATCCTGGTTCAGCAAAGTCCTTGAACCATGCCTACCATTTAGCCTGAGCATAAATCTCATTAAAATCAAGCACGTGCTTAAGGGCCTAAAATAGGCTTTCCAGGCAACATACATCTGTAACTAGTCAGAAACTTTTAACCATCCATAACTATCTCTCTGCACTGTGCTCCTGCTTCTATTGCTGCATTATCAATCTTCATTTCTGTCTCTTTTGCCTGGACAGAAATTGCTTTGGTTCTTGAAAATCTAACTCACTCAAATTTGTTCCTATCCCCTGCCCTTCTTCCTTTTTGTGCATGTAGAAATCTTTCCTTTCCATCAGCAAGCCTCATTGAAAAGCAAACTAAACACACATCCTCTGTGTGTCACAGTGACATTGAGCCCCTTTTACTTTCTCTTTTGTAACTTTTTACCCTAGAAATTCCATGTGCCCCCTGTGGGAAATGTCAATAGCCTGTGATTTTCACCTTTTCAATTTCAGGTTATTCAACAAGGCATTCTGTGGACCCCATTAATGGCTTCAACCTCCAAAGAGCGAGCTTTCAAATAATGAAAAGCTTTTGAAAATACTTGTCTGAAATAATTTTTTAACCTTTCTTTTTTTTATGGACCACTTCCTGTTGCAGTCAGAAATATTGAGATATATTGAAACCCTCCTCGTAATATTTTCTCACCACCATAATCTTCTATAAAGCTTCAAGCTCTGACTTGTTTCCAGCTCACATTTTTTTTCCCCTGTGGTTATCTAGATATCTTAATAAACTGTATGCCATACCTACTGTCTCGTGTTTATCTTCAAAGGGGATTACTAGCAACTGTTCCTCAGGTTTGCTTTCCTGTGTATGAATTCAATTAAATCTCTTTACACTAAAGCTACTGATGAATTTTTAACTGCCTCTTCTATATAAATCCATTCCTCCTACTCTGTCACTATCCACAATCAAATTTACATTAATGGCCCATTGGAATTTCAGAGTGGAGGAAGTTGACCAGGGGATATGTTTTGCAAGGTGGCTAATGAGTTAGATTTCATTACAAACAGGATTAGGTGCAGAAGGTGGAAACAGACATAGGATCTGAAGCCAGTACTTAAACACCTCTGGTTGGATTTCAAGCTGGTGAAAACTTTACCTTTTTTGACTTCTAGAAACTCCCAGCTTGGCTCTTAATGCACAGACAGTGAGATGATGTGATGGGAGTGAAAGATATTTGTCTTAATGCAGGAATAGTATGACAATTGACTCAAATATTTAAGAAAAAAAGGAAGCATGCAGACCTAACACAGGACTTTGTATAGTTGTTTGGGTTTTTTTTAAATCACTTTAGCTGAGATTCTTAAAAGTATTTAGCATCTTAATTTTCAATTAAAATCAGCAAAATCACTCCATGAAATGACTGGCTGTTACACATGTAAATACCATTTAATTCTGGACTTTTGATCTTTAGGCAGCCTTTTTACTGGTCTCCAGAGAGGTCAGTGAAAGTAATGAAAAAATTAACATCAACCATTTTGAGTCAAGGTTGAAACGAAGAACCTCAGATTTTCTGGTTGCATGGTATTAGGAAGAAGTGAATCCCTTTCATCTAAATATAGCTCTCCCTCCACCATCTTCATATGTAAAATTCAGAAGCTTAACTCCACCACTAGTATCAGTGAGATGCTTTTCCCAAGCCACTTTCAGAAAAAGCCATCAGAAATTGTTGCTAAATGTCATTTTCAGTATCAGCATTGCAGCTTCTGTCCACTGCAGATTAAATGTCTCTTTCAAGCACCACTTTGAATTAAGCAAATCACAGTGGCACCAGCTACCCTATAATCTCTACTGGAACACTTTCCTGGCATATTTAGACTACAAATATATTTCCATCAGCACCACAGAAGTCAGGAGACTGTGAAAACCTCCTTGCTACAACAAGGCTGTAGAGGAGAATGAAATCTTTTAATTTTTAGCAATCCCTTTACAGAATCCACTATTACAGTGACAGGGATATTTTTCTTTAAGAGCTATGCAAATCCAAATTGGTAATAAAACAAACTTTTATTCTGTATTATATGTTTTATTTATTATTATATTATTTGGTTTTATTTAAAAATCTCTTCTCTGTAGAATATGTTGTTCAAAGTGCCTGAAGTAATAATTATACAGTTAATACAGTTATAGTATTTCAGTTTATACATTAGAGAGAATTAGTGATGACTAGCTACATGTATTAAATATTAGAAACCAGGAAGCATTTAAACTAAATTTAGCACATTTCATTGGTTAATATCTCTTGGGGTTTTTCATTCATGATTGCATAAAACAATGTATGTTGCTTAGTTAGTATCTTTATAGGACAGAATTTAGTGATGCAAATGTTGTTTAAAGTACACAGTAGGCACTGCTGTGACGACATACACATGAACATGAAAGATCAAGTGTTATAGCCAGGATTCATGCCCCCAGCTTCAGGCAGTCACTGTTACCATTCTATAATGTAAAGGCAGAGAGACAGAAGCAACTCATGAGAGGTTTGAAGCAACTCATGAAAGATTCATGCCTTTGGCAATCTAAGTCACCCTCTGCAGGTGACAAATTTACATTGTGGGTTTATACAGATATTTAGTCATTTAAGCCCATAACCTAAAAGGCATTTAAGCCCCTACCTTCTGTTGCAATAAATTTAAAGGGGGCACCTTGGTCTGTCTGCCAGTGTCTAGAGATTGTCAAAATCAACCTAGGTACTTAGGGTAGGATTCAACCCATCTTAATTCAGGTTTCTCCAATGCAAGTATCAACAGCTGAACTGGGCATACAGGTTCTGATTACAGCAAATGGATAAAAATAATCAAAAAACTCAGTGAAGATTACAGTGCAATTTCTGCATCGGATGTAGATTTTTGCTCTAGAGTGAGGTACAGTCGCCTACAGCAGTGACACTGGAAGTCAGCAGAGTTGAACCCATAGCCTTAATCAAAGTTCACATAGAATTTAGCTTCCACTTAGCCAATACTCTGCTAGGCATCTGAATGCCATCAAGGAATTGCTCCTCACAATCCAGTTATATTCCGAGCGGAAAATCTCATCAATTTCAATGGAAGTTGGGTCAGATTCCAACAGCAGTTCACACTCCGTAGTTTTAAGTATCAATCACTCTGTACGGTTATGTCCAAAGACCAATCATATACGCATGCAGAGAGGCAACGGCTGAGGCAAAATTAAACTGCATGTGCTTCTCAACCAAATGTGAGACTTAGTAAAGTCAAGTCTGATTTGATCTTGCTCCAGCTTCTAGACAAGAGTGATTTTATGGCCACCTCGCAGCATTCTCATTAATGCAGGGCAGAGTTTCTATGCATTACTTGTCTTCTGCATCAATTTTTCATTTGCAGTTTATTCACAGAACTCTTTACCTGTGCCCTTGAAGAGTCATCGTCTTCAAACGACTGGACTGATTGCATTACACAAAATATACCAGTAAAATATTTTTGGGAAGTGAAATATTTTACTATTTTCAGACTGTTCCTGATATTGTTACTGCCAGATCCATCACTGGGTAGGAATGCAGTATGCTAGCATCATCATTATGGCACTGGCTATCCCTTTGAAAAATTATACATTGTGAGATATCATGTGATTAAATAACTGGACAAAATTGAGCTAGAAATAAGATGCCCAATTTTTAAGAAATGTTAATCTACTAATTATTTGGTATATTATATGTTCTCTATTGTTCACATTCTTTGTACTAAAATTGTATTTCTCAAAGGTCTGAAGTTCCTTGATCAAAAGTTGCAGTCTTGATGAATCTATTATTTGATGGAATTATGTCTTTCACTACAAGAAGTCAGGATGTGTTATCATCGTGGTCCTTTCTGCCCTTAACATCTGAAGATTTTTCTCATTTTGACCTTGAACCAAACCCAGTGAATTTAGTGGGAAAATTTCCTCCCTGCAAAGGGACTATCAGATGTAAACTTAAGTTTTAGGACTCCTGATAGCTGGGACAGAAAAATAGGATTCCTTTTACCCTTGGAAATGGGATTTAATTAGTGAAACAGGAGCCTACTATCTGCATAGGTGTGAATTCTATGCCAACAGCTTTCAGCACTGCTGCCTGTTACACTGAGTAATACAGTACTATGTAGGTTGTTCAGTGGAAAACATGCTAAAAGTTAGAATTGACATCACAGCAGGAAAATTAATTTCTGGATATTATTTTACTGTTTTACTTTTGTAGTTCAATGAGTAAGGGTGTATGAGGGCCAATTTCCTGCCATCCTGAGCCCAGAAGTCATCTTTCTGAAGATATGAAGGCTGGCTTAGAAAAACATAAACATTTTGGCCTTTAGATTACTTTGGACATATTATCTTGGGAAGCAAACATGGAATGCAGTTAATTATGATTGTTTTACATTATATTAGTCACTAATAAATCTTTCCCATGCTCAGCCCACCTTGCTGAGAAAGGTATGTATATTATTTACATTTAAATTATAGTGTTGAATCATTTCAGTGGGTTGTATATGACATTCCTCAAATTTTCATTATCATGTGATATCCCTGGAGTTCTCAGGTTGGTACATTCAAGATTAATGAGACACTGGCTGTCTATTAGGAACCTATTTAATAATATGCATATAATTGCTACAGGAATTATTACAGGAATATAATCAGACTTTTTTATCGATACAAGTTAATTAAGTGATATCTGTTTTACCCCAGTGTAAGGTCCCAAAACAGGGTTTTCTATGGACATTTTTCTGCCAATGACAGCAAGTCAGATCACACACAGAAAGGGCCAAACTGTGAAACAGTCCTCTGGTTTTGGCAGCACCATTTACACATATGTTTGTGCGTTTGGACCTGAATTAAGAGGAGCAGACAACAGACACAAGTGCACAGGTTTATGGTATTTATTCACTTTGTAGGCACATCGGTTACCCTAAGAAATGGACATGTTCAACTGTAGCCTTGCAAGTGCTGAAAGACACCCATGGTTACACTGGGTACCCTCCTGAGTTCCCATAGGCAGCTCTCTGTTTTCTCTGAATATAATGGCCAGTTTCAGCTTGCAGACAATCAGGCGGAGGGGTAGTGCAGGAGCACTCTCATACATTTTGATGAGGTTACTTTCTGAGTAAGGAGTTACTCCATGAGTGTAAAGGTGACCATATCTGGTCCAAAGACTGCTGTGGGCTGCTGCACTGTATCTCTCTGTATAAGATTTTCTAATTTTTATGACCTGGGTTTGGGATATTTTTTTTTTTAATTTTATTTTATTTTATTTTAGAATCTTTTCATATGCAGAAGCATCAGAAGGAATAATTTTTATTTCTCTGGAGATTCAAAGGAATTGGATTTCTAGTTTTTCCCTCAGTTCTTAACAGAACAGAGATAACGTTTGCATTTTACTGACAGCCCTAGGACAGACAATATTTGAGGCAACATTTTAATTTCATCTCCTTTGGATTGCTCTTGCTACAACTGCCATTCATGACAATACCACTTTTTCTCTCAGAGAAAATCAGATCTGGCTTCATCTCTGATGAGATTCCAAAGTGCATATAGAATACAAAGATATGTTCATAAAAACAAAACATTAATTTGTTGCGAATTTGGGGTTGTTGTTTTTTTGGGGTTTTTTTAATTGACATCTAATGAGGCTTCTTTTCCAAAAATTAAACAGCTTTGTTGTTGTCCAGGGGGAATGCCTTGAAACTACAAATCAAAGATAATGCAGTTTCCTTGTTCTACTAACATTGTTTTTTTAACTGCTAAGACCTAAAGTATAGGTACCTGATTACAATGAGGGTGAACCCATAAAGTTTTTTTTGACCTCACACTTTATTTCACAGCCAATGCCTATCCAACAACAGGCTCTGCCTGAACAATTTTAATTGACCAGCATTTGACTCTCAGCCAAAAAACCACCAACAGATAAGTCTTACATGTGATTTTTGAAGGTCAAGCCATCTTTCAGCCTGAGGAATTCTGCAAAAGCTGTGCCCCTAAAGGCAGGGATACAACAGTGCTGTAATCAAGAAACTTGATGGGATACATAAATTTAGATAAAACCATGTTAGATGATGCCTAAGAAACTACATTTCATTCGCTTAAATATCATCTAACACACTGCCAGTCCTGTATCTGTTGTCTAATTATCACAGGGTTTTGCTTCTTGGGCATCCTTTCCTTACTGTCTGCATGGAATATTCTCACTATACTCCTGATTTACTTCTTCTGTTACTAAATTCAAATCATCTCTAGTTCTGATCTCCAAGTAATAGGGCCATAGGACAAGCAAAATGAATGCAGCCAAGATGCAAGCATGCCTCTAATATCACCCATGAGCATGCTTGGCATGTGACTGTACAAATCAGGTCTGGCACACCAAGCCACTCCACTCAGAACACTGATTAACCAACAGCTCCAGAAGTGACAACAACCTGGAAGCATAATGGTCCTTATTCACAAAACACCAAGGAATTATGGCAATATTATCATGAACAGATAATAATGAACTCATTTGCAGTGAATTACAAAGCACCTAAATAATTTACTTTTAAATGTTCCTCTTTCCTCTGCCTTTCTGACTGTCAAGGCTGCAAATGCACTGTCTTGGCAGACAGACATACTAAGAATTACAATAATCCAAACTGAGGAGGTCATGAGAAAATGAATCTAATTAATCTAGCCTAATAATTACAGCTCATTTAATTACCTCTGAGATACAGCAGGAGCTGTAATTTTTTTTTTTTTATAATTGATGTTCCTGACATTTTTGTACCTTTTAAGTGTATTAGTTGTAAAATCTGCCATATTAATGTTGAGGTTGATAAAAATGTCACGAAGTGAAGCAAAGATAATGGAACAGGAGAGTCTTTAAATGTCAAATAAGTAGAAAAGAATTGACAGGCAGATATTTTGCTGCCTTTATGCTGCACATGAGCTCTTCAATAAACATGCAACATGTGTGAGGAACTGAATCAAGAGCTCCTGGCTGAAATATTGTCAAGGCTTTGTTTGGTCAGATTTTCCTAATGTAATTCTAATTCTTCATACTTGCCTTAGGCCAGTATCATGAAAGCATGTGCATTAAACTAGACACTTGATGGAAGACTCCATGCTATTTTACAGACATCCACATTAAAATATTGGATGGTTTCAGGCCTCAAACCTGGTAAACTTGTACTTACATAGCAGCTATACTCATGCTGTTGAAGTTTCATATCTGCCACACTGAGAATTTAGAAAATAGTCCCTTTAAAAATTGGAAAAAAATTCTGGCTCAATAATGTCCTTTTTTCATACAGAACATTGGTTATTCTTTCTCCATTGACTGATCCTGCACCTCTGCAAACAATGAGAATTTTACAATCAATGAGACCTTAACTTCACTGGAAACAAGAGCATGTCCTCTGTGCCTAATGAATCTTGAAATTAACACAACTTCTTTATATTTTTGCTTTTGCTCCAGCACTCTTAGTGCCAGCACAGATTTCCAAGAGGTGTTTCCAGCCAGCTCACTCTCCCTCTGCTGGATCTTGTCTAGCAGAGGACAAACAGAGAGGAAGGTGAGTCCCACTTGGATGAGAGAGTTTCTTTGTAGCCTTGGTTGGTTGGTTGGTTTTTGAAAGTCACATTTGCCTCTGTCAATAATTCAGAATCCCTTCTATCTTCACATCTTAGGTAATACCTTGGTGGTCAGGGATATGGTCTGTGTGTCCAGAGGGCACAATGGGACAGCTCTCATTGCAGTGGGACCTCTGGCAGTGGCCTGAGAAGACAGGTGCCTTTTCTCCTAGTGCATGGCACTGAGATCACCAAGACACAGCAGCTCAGAGAGCAGCAGCCCTGGTCCTACACCTGGGTCCTCTCCCCATAAGAGGGCTGTCCAGACACCGGGGAAGAAGGGGAGGTACGTGGGGGAGACATAATCTTAAGGTATAATGCAGATATATATACCTACAGTTGTAGGCCTGTTCAGCTGCAGAATAAGGGCAATAACGTGTACTTTTTCTACCATAATTTGATTTAAAAATGCTTTGAAATGGTCTCTACCTGCATTTGTTTGCCACCTAGTGCTACTGCATTTCTTGAAGCCTATTCTAACTGTACCAGTCATGCCCTTTCATGAAAACAAATTATGAATATTTGCTATTTGTAGCATCATTTGACAGATAGATGACATGAGTTATCCTGCTGCCCTTTCAAACAAAACACAAAATATATATGCACACACTTGCATACCATCCCATATACAGATACCTAGGGAAACCAGACCTGACCATGTTTTTCATTACTGGAGCATAAAAAATAGCCTCATTCTTTGTGAAACCATTTTAAAAATGACAACAACAGCTTATAATTTTGACTAAACATACCAGTTTATTGTTTTCTGTCTTTCTTTTTAATTATGTTCATTGTAAAAATTTAAATCATTTGTGCATACATAAGAGAAAAGGCAAAGTTTCTCTCTATGGTCCAACTAGGTGCTAATAGTCATTCAGACTTTTGTTATTTCAAACAAGGTTTAGCTGAAAAACTCCCTTCATCCCAACAAGAGAAGAGGGACATTGATTCAGAAATGCAATGTGGACATGCAACAGTGATAAGTGGGCAAACAGACCTCAGGTGTCACCTACAAAAATAACCCTTTTGGAAACCACAGCAGTTCAAGAGGGAAGAAGTAATCAACCGTTTCCCTTCTGCTTCTTTGATCTTGGATTATACCGATGACAACAACCAGTTGTAGGAAAAGAAAAGCAAGGTCATCCCTAAGGGATGCAGCATAAAAAGTGGGAAGATTGTGCACTTTCACCCCTCTTAGCAAACTTGTAATGCAGCAGTTTTAAAAATTGTGAAAATAGAAATAAACCATTCAGACTCCTCGCTTACTTTAATAATCTCAGATAATTTATTTAAGAAGTGATATTTAAATTGGTTTTTAAATACTGCCAGATAGCTGGTTGCAAACTTAAAAATACTATTTTTTATCTTAGTGTAATGAACTAGTGTTGCTATAAGTTTGCTTATGATAGCATGAGTTTGAAAAAGCAGAAGACTCGTGGGGACCATAAGACCTTGAACCAAAGCAGTAATAATGTAGCTCCTACTTGACTTCATGATTACATTTGGTTTTCTTTTTTAGAGTTTTAAACTCTTTGGAACAGATCTTCTATTTATTGCTAACTTAAGACCTTCCTAAGCATAAGAACTAAGCCTATGAACAAAACACAGAAACAAGACTCCTCCATGTGGAAGGTCTCATCCCAAATGGTTGAACACTCCAGCCCTTTCAAATCTCTCAGGCACTGCAAGGCACAGTCAGAGGTAAACAGGGGAATTTTTCTTCCTCTGAAACTTTCTTGGAAGAAGAAGAAAGTGAAATATGAACAAGTCAAGAAATGAGGTGACTAGGAAGGAGAGGAAATAATACAAAATCAGAAGGTATTAGCAACAGGCTGGACTTACTGACACTGCTGGTCTCTCAAACCCATTCCCACCTAACATCTATACCGTTCACCTGCAGGCACAGATTTATGTTGTTCTCCACAGCATACCTAAGAAGGAAAGTTAATAGAGCTCATGCAACTGCTAACCTGGATTCTACAGACAGAACAGCTAAGCACCTTCCAGGCTTCCACCAGCAGAGAGCTCCAATACAATTCTTGCTGATTCTTCAAGTGACTTTTATCTCAACTAGCTTGGTATAGGCAACAACTGAGATAATCTCCCTAGTTCATGGAAATAAATGGCTACTTTAGAGAAAAGAGATATCTGACTATTTCACCTGAGTAATTTAAGATCAAATTAACTGTATGCTGGAAGCATGCTGTCCTGTATGTTTGCTTTAGAGGGAAACCATTGGAAGAGCTCCTAGCTTTGGTGTTGCCATCTGCATTGCAGATGTTCACATTTGTTCAAATGAATCCATGCAGGGTGTATATCTGAATCCAAAGCAGAGCTTGGCTCCTGAACATCTGTGGATACAGAAAAGTCATGGTTCAGTCTGTTTAGCATGTCCTCATGTTATCGTCATGTTCCATGAAGAAGAGAGTGGCCAAAGAGCAGCTGTTGACCATGGTTGTAATTAATTGTCTAGATATCTAGCTAAGAGAGATTTAAGCTTACAGTTAATAGAAGTATAAAACTTATGTGCAAAATACCATGTTGATTGCTTCTCTTGCAAGTATTAGGATCATTCCTTGCAATTGACCTATTCAGGTGGGTAGAGGACACAAGCAAGGCGCTCAGGAAAAGACAAAAGGTTTGGAGACAGATATCAAGTGGGGAGAAATGAAACCAAATCCTGACAGCTGCAACAATCCAGAAGGAGATGGCACCAGACAGTCAGACTAAATACAAGCAATTTCATCCTGCCTTGTATTTTAACAGAATTGTGAAATGTTAAGGAGGTTCATAACATGTTTGTCAAAAAGCTTTTCTATTTGTAATTTCTACAGCTGTTATCTTTATTTTATATGCCAAGATGTGGGTTGTCATCTTTATCTTATTCATCATTTTGGACATACATCACACCCACTCGTTGCTTTTTGCCTAGCAAGGTTCATCTAATCCGAAAGTGGATATCGAAACAAGACAGATCACCTCAGTCCATTTTATTTCAGTTATTATAAGGAGAGACAAGAACTGTAGCTCAGATTTTAGGGTCTACTTTGTAGATATATATAAAGAGGAGTGCAATGAAGAAGTACTAATTTGAATCCTGATTTTTTTCAGTACCAAAGAAAAATCTTTCATATCTTATCTTCAACAATTTTAAATGGTTAACTATGTTCAAAGGGGAAATTTTTGCAAGAGATACATAAGTAGTGCATCATTACTCCTGTATTTTTCTGTCTACAAATGTTTGGCAATATGTGCAGGTTTTCCTGGAGAGGAATGGTTTCCTGAATCCTGGCCTTAATAGTTAAACAGTAAAAAGACCCAACCATGAGGAGGGTTTTACATGTCATTGAAAATAAGCCACTTCGGAAATGGACAAGACGGTGATCCAGCCATACACAGCACCATCATCTGACAGTTCATGGTTGAAGGTGCATAACTTCATACTCAGATGAAATTCACAGAGGCAATTTGAGGTAAATAAAATAGAGTTTTCCAATACAGAATTTAACATCTGTGTTTACTTAGCATTTTGATTTGCTTTTCTTTCTCTTCTAAAGTGAACAAAATGTGTTGAAAATCTACATATTAGTGCCACAGAAATGTATTTTTCTTGGCATCCCATATCCTGTTTCCTTCTTTCCCAAGTTTGCTGTTCTCAGCTTCCCAAGCACAGCCATCCCCCAGCTGCATCTGATAATTCTCATCTCAACAGCAACAAAAGAGAAAAAAGAAAAACCCTCTGCAAAAATAATAAATTCATGTTCATGCCAAATATAAAAGAAAAGTAAGGAAATGAACAGCTGGACTACAGTAAATGATTTTTGACTAGTTTAAGAGAATTCTATATACAATCTTCTCTAAGTATTTCCTCCCCATCTGCAGCAACCCCTTTTTCCTCCATTTCCTATTCCGTTCTGATTTTGAATTTGAGAATTATGATAACATGGGATTCTAATCATCAGTTAATCTGGAAAAAACTCCTACATTTTAAGCACAGTTAATTCTACTTTTTAATTTGGCACTTTCCTCGTCCTTTTTCTATGATTAAAAAAAACAAGGCTCTAATGAATCCTCATATCAGAACAATGAGGGATTTTTTCCATGGTGAAATGGTTTATTTTTCAAGAGTACTACAAAACAAACCTTATTGTAAATTGAGTTGTTTGCTTTTATATTTTTTGAACTTGTTCAAAGGTTAGGGAAGTTCTTTCCTATATAAGAGCTGAGAACAAGGCAAGGAGATGACTGGATATACTTTCTGGAAGTATATCTAGAAAGAAGCATATCTCAAATGTTTCTCCTCCCCATAAAAAAAAACCAAAAAAAAAAAAGAGAAAAAGGACACCTACCAGCACATGAATGACATTATTTCAACATGTGCATAAGTATGAAAAGTGGTGCTACTTTCATTAAGAGCTATGAAATACATTCTAGACATTCCTACAGCCCCTGTTGTATTACAACATGCACCCTGAGATTTTTCTCCCCCAGTAAAACTTGAAATAAATGTTGATATTACTTAGGCTCCACTCATTTAAATACTTTCAAAAATAAAAATGGGATTAATGCCATCTTGGAAATATGCAGAATGATACCAGAAAAATTGTTCTAAATTCTTATATTAGCATAACAATATATATGTAAAGCATATTATTAGATTATTTTTAAAGATGAAAAAAATTTATTCACCTAAAAGACTTGACAGAATAAATTACCACAAACCATGGGCGCTGTGTACTTCAGGAGATTGTAAACTCCGGTATCCACTGAAAAGCTGATGCAACCTATACTTCTCTTCTGCACACTATGTCACAGTATTACTTGATGAGGATTGTTACTTCTGTTGATTGTTAAATTTCTCAAACAATGACACTGGCATATCAGCTCCCCTAACTGAACAACTTATCAAGAGTGGTTGCCTTTTAGGATGAATATTTTAAAGGACAGACCAAAACCAGTTCTTTAAAACTGCTTACCTTGTAGGATGCAAATATTACTAGTTTTCAAGAAAAAAAAAAAAAAAAAAAGAACCAACAGAGGTATACTTATCTTCAAATGCCATTTGACTGACTGACATTTCTTCAGGCTTCATTATTCATGTGTCAACAAGTAAATAAGTGAGTTTTATAGACTTTATGTTAATATGCACTGACAGTTAATTTACTGTGGCAGCACTGCCTTCTGGAGTATTGCAGCAAAAATTTCTACAAGGATGATGGTAACAACCCCCTCACCCCCATTCAATCTGTAACACTCAAACACTTTGGTTTCCCTGATACTTTTCCTGTGATCTTGTAGGATGGAAATTTATTGCTGTACAGTAGACATGAGAGTGAATGCAGATGTCTATATACAATTTTTGCCACATTTACAGGCCTGAAAATATTGACAGGAATTCACCAGTGGTATCAAGCGAGCTTATCTTTATGACGGTTCTGTGTGACCAGAAGTACATAGGGCTACACAATTCTGAAAATAGACAACAAAGCTTAACCTGCTTACCCACAGTGTGAGAGACATGCAGACATCGGGAGTCTCCTGCCAAAAGTGGAAGCCATGGCAGTTATATTTAACCTACCACATCCTTTGGTTATTGTTTAGTTCTTAGTAGTTATTCTTTCCTGTTGTTTGCAGGTCTCTTTGCTCTGAAAAGAAGAAAGAAGTTTGGCTGGTTTTGTATAAAAGAGAATGGAGCTGGGGAAAACCATACAAACTGTGTCCTCTCCAGTCTAAGGGCAGAAGGAAGTGGGTGTCTGGCTTCCCGCTTGTTTCAATGGCGCTGGAGTGCAGCCAGCCCAAAAAGATCTCGCACAGCTCCAGCTCACTACTGAGATCTGCCTAAACATGACTTGGATGCTGCTGAAAACCTGTGGGTCCTGAAAGGGCCTCCCAGCTGTGGAACACCACTTGGTTCTTTTTGATTCTTTGTTTTGTTGGGGTGTTTTTGAAGACAGGTTTGGGTGTTTCATTTGTTTGACTATTGGTTTTATTTGCTTGTTCAACATTTTTTTTTGTAAGTTTACGTTTGGAAAAAGAAAAATTGATTTTTGAAAATGCATGAGTTATTAGACATGAAAAGAATGCTTGGGAGGTGAGAAATCACCATTTTATGAAGATCCTTCTCCTTTTTTTTCAGTGTTGGAGCTTTGCCCCATCCTTTGGCACCCACAGGGCAGCCTGCGGCAGTTTCCTCCCACCACTTTCTGGAAATTGTCTGAGTCATGAATGATTTTACGGCAAGAGTATTGGTTTGGAAAACACTAGAATTTTTTCAGTTTGAAAAGATATCAGATTTGATAAAATATATGAAAATGTCAATAACATTGCTATCAGGATGAAAGCAAGGAACAGTTGTTTTACAGAACGTCAGAAATCTTAAAGTCAATCTTACCTTGCCTTCAGTATTTTATTTGAATTATGCTTGTAGTACCATCGGGTTCCAGCCATATACGCTACCAGCTGAGTCAATTACCTTTCTTGCTAAAACAATTTTCCAGTGTTTCAGGTTTTAAAATACGTGATTTCACCAAGGCAACAGTCCCTGACTTCATAGCAAGAACCCTTTTTAAATTACTACACACTGCATTCACCTCCTCTATAAAGAAATGCAATTTAGTGAGAGTAAGTTTGTTAAATTAGAGCAGTAGGTGCATCAGACACCAGTAGGATTCTTTAAATGCTGTGTTATGAATCAGTGAAAATGTATGTATTCTGGAAAATTGTCTTTAAATCAGAGATAATACAAACATAGAACACAGTGATGTTTGTTCTGTAAGGAAAAATATAAACTGTTTATCCTAAAAAAGTTTGTCATCCAATGGGGGAAAAAAGTTTATCTTTAAGGTATTCTAAGCAGAATAGGCAAACCTTTGTTGTACTTTAAAAGATTTTTCACACCTGACATCTCGACCTCCTCTGAATTGGAGGTTGAAGATGCTTAACTCTTCTGATCCCGTGTCCCTTGCTGAGCAGGTCTTTTGAGCAAGCAGAGATTGCTCTACTTTGCTACATGTCCAGCGAGTTCCCTTTTATGTCTCCCTGGCCAAGATTGCCCTCAAAACATGAATCAAAGTGACACCACTTACAGCTGATAGAAAAATCATGCTCTGTCATTTTTCAGTTCTGGCTACTTTCTCAGGGTTTATACAGCTAGCCAAAGATTACTCAAATAATTGTTCAGAGCAGTCCCCAACATGGGCATTGGAAGCCATTAAACCAGGAAAAATCTTTGATTTTGTTTGCAGATTGGAAAAGATTCTCTGCACTTGTCTGAGGTAGCACCTCTGCAGCTGGCAATGAAATGATGCCAGTTCACACCATCTGAAGCTCTGGCTTTGACAGCGCTTTGTCAGCCACTTCATCTCTCGATGTCAAACTTTAAATCAGAAACAGCAGCACTGAGGAAACAGCTATGTCTCTATTTCGTTTGACAGCCAGACTATGCAGTGTCAGACACAACACCTGTTAGATCTCAGTTCTGGAAAGATTTTTGCTCTTTGTCTTTTTGAAATACTAGGTTTTACCATGATTTACTGTTTTCTCCATGTGCCATAGTCCAGACTGTGATTTTAACTAGAATTTTATGGAAGAAAAAAGGTGTGGCTCCAATCCAGGTAATGATATCTGTGTTCTGAATCTTTCAGTGTCTGGATGTGAGAGTTGTGTTCACAAAGTCAGGAATATTTTCATCATTAAAAATAAAATTCTCTTATGCTATTTTTTCTTCACCAGGAGACAGGGGTTAGTGAAGTGTCTATTTGATTTGAGCACCTACTGTCAAAATTTTTATCTGAAAACCTGCATGTTGCTGCTTTCTAGAGGTTCCTAAAGGTTTGCAGGAGCTCATGTTTCTGACATAAATCTTCCCCAAGGACCTAATTTCTGCTTCAGGAGGATTGACTATAGAGAGAAGACGGCTATTAGTAGTCTCAAATTTGACAAGGATCAATTTCACTGGACAGCTTCAGATTCTGGGGAGCTATTTCATGCCAGAAACAATTGTTTAAGTGTTTCCAAAAAATGGTTTTCTCAGAACTTCCACTCATGACGCTTACCAGACGTTTGTTCAGCCAGGCCAGTTATCTCTCTGACAGCTCATCTTTCAGCACATGGGTGAATAGAGTTACACCCAGCTGGTGGCCAGTCACAAGTGATGTTCTCCAGGGCTCTGTATTGAGACCAGTTCTGTTTAATATCTTTATCAACAATCTGGGTGAGGGGATCAAGAGCACCTTTCGTCAGTTGGCAGATGACACCAAGTTGGGTGTCACTGATCTGCCTGAAAGGTGGAGTGAGCCAGCCAGGGAAGGCTCAGGCTTCCTTCCAGATGGACCTGCTTTTGCACACAGAGAAGCACTGGTGGGTGATGAGATAGCTGTGGGTGATGAGATGGTTGCAGATCATCAGATGGTAGGGTTTTGAGTCTTGGAGAAGTAAGGAGGGGGACCAGTAGGATCAATGGGCTGAGATCAGTTCAACAAGGCACAGTGCCAGGTGCTGCACTTGGGTCATGACACCCCCATGCAATTCTGCAGATCTGGGAAAGAACGACTAGAAACCCTGGGGGCGTAGGTCAGTGGTTGGACTCAAGGGACTCAAACATCTTTTCCAACTTTAATGGTTCTTTGATTCTACAACAGTTAAAAAAAATTCAATGGAAGAACTAATTTTTGGGGGGTTGATTTAGGTTGAGCCTGACATTTTTTTCTCTCAGCAACTTTGTCTGTTTTCTCTTTTTCAGTAGTACTGATTTGCCAGAAAACACAGCAGGCAGAGATATCGGTGAGCTTACAGCCGTGACACCAGTAAAGCCAACAGTCTATCAACCTACATGAACGAAAGGTCAACATTTGGGCAGATTTACTAACACTGGGACAAAATCCCAACCCTGGAAAAACTGCTTGTAACCTCAAGTTGTTTCTTCTATTACACCAGCTAACCTGATCAAGTAAGCCATCTGGGCACTCTGTTTACTGCTGTGCACATCTCCAGCCAGCACCTCGCATCTAATTGTATGTAATGATCTGTCCACTGAAAAGAGACCTGTGCTCTTAACTCATGGAGATTCACTCACTTTTGAATAGCAAATACACAGCCTGAAAATGTGGTACTTTCACAAGGTCATCTCTTCACTAGAAGTGCAGATCAGCTTAGCTGATTTGCACAAAAACACTGTTCCTCCATTTTTTGCTAGTTTTCAGCTGTTAGCAAGCAGAAAAATGAGTCTAAAATTGTAATATTAGCACTCAGTTCACTGCCAGTGAGTCACTCAACTTGGACATTTCCAAATTCATTTCTAATAAAGTTATTTGATTTGCTTTACTTTGATTTTGTTTGTGTACCACCAGCAATCCCAAGTAGCTTTGAAAGAAACAGTGGTATAAGTATGAATGGAATTTACACCCCGAATGTTTTCTTACATTTTTTATCTACACAATAATATGTAGCATTTGGGAAGTGCTTATTTTGTATTAATCTCATAGCAGCAAGATAACAGGGTGCATCTACCTTAGCACTTTACCACAGAACAGGAAGAGATTTGTACAGAAAAATTCCTGAGTATCTTCCCTTTCTCTGTTGAGCTCACATGGCTGAACAGTCTCAAAGCATGCAGCCGGGCTGCTGCAGAACTGGAAGATACACTCCAGGAAGTTCTGGCTGTTAATAGCCTTCCACTTCATGGAACCAGACTACAGCTAGTCCAAAGTGTTACCCCACTCCTTCCTTCCTATTTCTGCAAAACATGCATAGTATAGGTGTTGTGTCCTGAGCATCAAATTGCTTTGCCATAAAGATCCAGTCTGTAGGTCGATATTAGTTACCAATAGAGATACAGACACAGCTTTAAGCCAATTTGCCTGTAGCATCTGGCAAATGGGAAGATGAGCAAACAAAATAGCAACAAAGTCACCAGAATGCTGTAAAATAGATTGAAAAAAAGGAAATGTCATCTCCAAAGTGCTATTTACTGGGGCTGGTTTTTATATCTGCATCAGCAGTAGTTTTGCAATTAAGGCATATGCCTTTCTCAGACAATTATTTTAAGTATTATAAAAAATATTATTGTTGTTGTGGTTAATAATAATTATTGTTTGGGTGTTGTTAAACTCTTTGAACTGACTGCCAAGTTTGCCTACTGCAGTGGGAAGGGAGGGGAAATAAAAGCATCTTGAAGGTGGCAGTTCCTTTGAACTGATCTCTGGAGCTTTGATTTGGTGGCAAACATATCCTGCCATCTGAACTTACTGAAAACTGAGCTCTCATTCTGTGCAAAACATGCTCTTAATGTATGAAGTACTTACTTTACTGTATTACTGACCCAGAAAAACAGAGGACAAGGAAATTTGATGGTCTCATCATGTTTAATAGTACTAAGTTTTACTGGACATGAAAACTTAAGCCTCTATGGGACTGTGATATTTTATGGCATTTTTATTAGATGTTGATAAAAAATGCATACTGTTTATGCCTTAATATTGCCAGAAGTTTGTGACACATACGCACAACATGTTGGTGTCAGGCTTTTCTGAAGTGGCAACCTCTGGGAAATAGGGCTATAGTTTTCCACCAGTAAATAAAATTTTCCCTGCCTTTAAGGCCAACCTGAATAGAATAGGCTATGTGTCTATCAATATCTGCAGGTTTCCTCAGATTTAGATCAAGGTGCCAATATGTAACAGCCACACAGTCAGAAACGGCTCCAAGAGCTCTCAGGAAGTGTTTGAGAATTAGTTACCAAACATGGGCTAAAACCAGGCCAGGCACAGAGAATATATATCGTCACAGTGCAATGTTTAGTCCACTAGTAGAGTCGTAGTTTACGAGGGTGTTTGCGTCTTTGATAAAGTGAAATAATATATCATCTTTCCAATTGTACTACACATAAACCCTAATGGAAATGCGTGTAAAGGCATAAACAGATATAAAGGTGCCACAGAATTTAATGAATTGCTCAAATAAAATACTTAAAAGATGCACTCTTAGCCCCACAGAGATAATTACAAGCCTAATTTAAGCCTGCTAGGAGATAGAAGTCTAAAGAACTTGTAGTTCTAGACCTTATCTCCTCAACCAGTTATCAACATACTTTGGAAAATTTTTCTTGAAGCACGTAGTTAACAGAGTAGGGAAGAACAGACACTATATATGCTTATGTGTTTGGGTCCCAATACACATTGAGAACCGGGACCCTAAATGACATGTATACCCAAGAGCCTTATCAGACAGCTTTGTAAGAGGGCTGATGACACAAATCATACTTCATTCCACAGCCAGAAATCATTGTGATTTCTGAAATGTCTGCTACATTCCTTGGTCAGAAAAAGCTGGTTGAGTTTTGATGAGAAAATAAATTTCTAGGCAATGCGCAACATCGCAATTTCCCTACTTGTAGCTGATCTCACAGGTTATACCAAAACTGTGATCTAGAGTAAAAGGTGGTGATGGAGAGTTTCTGCTCTAGATTTTCCACTTTCTACTGTTTCCTGGCTTTTTGAGCTTGCAGGTGAGGCTGTAGGAGACATCCAGCTCCAGTCATAGCATGGTGCTGAGTTCTCCTATCTGGCATGGGGCGCACACTGGCATCTGCAGGGAGACTGTGTGTAAACCCATGTTGATGGAGCCAGAGCAGCTGCCCTAAGGCTCACTGCTGCAAGTTCAGTCATCACTGACCTGCCAGCTGGAATGTCCACAGAACACCCTTCATTCCACGGTGAACATTTCCACACACATGTGCAAGTGAGACCTATCAAAGCAGTGCTGAAGCTCTGCTCTGATTTATATCTGCAGTCTTCAGGGTCCAGGACCAGGCCACTATAATTTATGTAGATATCCTAAAGGATTAGCAACCTGAGGAATTAACTGGAAATGATGAGATCTCGTTGCTGGGAAAATGTAACTACTGGATCCTTGGAGAAGGAATAGTAGGACTGAAACAAAACCACCTCCCCACAAACTTGGAGCAATTATGAAGTCTTTGGGAAAGTGAGCCCCTTAAGTCAAAAATGTAACCCAAACCTTCCTTCAGTTTTCATTTCAACAGTGCAATCCTGATTCATAGTAACTTACTTCTGATTCTAGAAATGTAATCTTTTCAAAATTCACTGCAATGTCATTAGGGACATGGTTTAGTTTCAGACTTGGCAATGTTAGACTTACGGTTGGATTTGATGATATTAAAGGTCTTTTTGAATCCTAATGATTCTGTGGTTCTACAATTTTTCACAAAAGTGGTAGTTGCATGAGGAGTAAGCCAAGCCATGTGCATGTCAATCAAGCAAACCAAATCTAGCATACATATAGGGAATTTAACAGAGGGCTTCACTTGACAGATCTGATTTGAAGCTGAGAGCTGTCCTGAATAATTTTGGAAGAAACAATCTCTGAAACTGTGTCAGCTTCCACATATAAAAAAAGGAAAGCATACCTCAGAAAAAAGTGCTACAGCACTTGATCAGCCTGCTCGTCACTCATTCACAGGGACAAAACGCAGCAGGGAGGGAACATGCTTTTTAGCCTTAGCTCATGCAGTGTCTTCCAAAAAGTTGCTGCTGAGGCTCTTTCAGATGCCTGGTTTGTGGCTGCTGGTAACAGTGAAGGTGACTGAGGAGGGGCTAAAAATAAGAATGCCCAGGGGAACATGCTAAGTACTTGCTTTGCCTGTCACTCCAGGGAAGCTGACATCAGTACTAATTGATCCAAATGCTCACACTGGAAGTGAATGAGGTTGAGAGCTGCACAGGGTGAGGCAAAGTATCCAGTCAGTCTGCCAAATAACAGTTCAACCTTTGTTTTGGGTGTAAATTATGTATTCTCTTCAGGGGCAAGCATCATGGTAGAAGTGACAATATGGGTTGAGGAAAGAGGGAGGAAAGGAGGAGGCACAGCTGTGGACACAGTTCCTCACCAGCTAAAGCACAGAAATGTGCTGCAGGGACAGAGACTTGCCAGCCAGATTGTATGTGCAGAGGAGATCCATATACCCATTTTCCTTTCTTAGGAAGATGGAACTTCGACTTTCTTAGGGGGAGAAGGAAAAAGCACAATGTTCCCCCAGGGTGCCTCTGTGGGTGGAGGTACCCATGCAGGCAGACAGTATGGAAAAGGACCAAATCTGAAGAGGCATTTCCGGATGAGAGGTGCTAGATGTTAGCTGCCTTATCAAGGAAACACTACAACACACTAATTTAGTGTTCATTTGCCCTCCTGCTCTACAGAAAACAAGCCAGGAGCTAATTTCCCAAGGCAGAATCAATTCCCAACAGATAATTAAGTCCTTTTTAAAAAACTCTGTAGATAGAGATTTTATTTACCTGCACATTTCAATATTTCACTACTCTTGGAGCAGATCAGACCAATACTAATATCTAATCTGAACATCCTAGTTACAGTTTAAGGCCATTATTTTTCATCCAGCTACACATGAACGGGAAATTGTTTGCACCAGATTTAAATTAAATGGATCCTTTTGTTCTTCTTTGGAGTCGTCCTTTTCATGTTTGTAATAAGCTTCCCTTCTGACATGGTTTGACAGGCTAGCGACATGGAAAATCCAGGCAGAACAGCTTGCATGTAGCTATACTCGAGAAAAACAGAAAGAAAGCACGAGGAATATATAACCAGGTAGAACATGTATAGTATCTAAATGAACAATCATCTTTTGCTCTTTCTGCCTGGACTTGCTGAAGGGTCATCCTCCAGGTGTTAGAGGAGCAGGGCCATTTTACCAAGTCCAACAGGACAGTGTAGAGAACTGCAAAGACTTGTTTGCAGTCAGGCAAAATGCTGTAGGCATTTTGTTTACCACAAGTCAATCAGCAGTGACACAGACCTCCAGCTTCACTGAGCAATTGGTGTTCAGACTGCAGAGAGTACAGAGGTGGAAGAACTGCAGCCACCAAAACAGCCCCAGTGAAGAAAGAGATGCTTAGGAATAAAAAGTGCCCAACTTGGCATGTAGCACTATGTGCTGCCTCAGTACAGAGTGAGCATTTCTTCAGGCCAACTTGGTTCAATGTAAACTTTCACTTTGTGGCAGTGAAGGTGGAAGAAGCCGACTTTCTAATGCAACAGTGAATAAACAAATTCAATCAAAAATTCTGACTGAGTCAAAATTCGAGCTGCCTGCCCCACAGGCTTGGGAAATTCATCACAATCAGCCAATATTTCCCAGGAGCTTTCAAGACAAGGAACATGTTTTTATGAGTCAATGAACTCAAACCTCTTCTAGAAATAGGTTATGTTTCCATCATTTTTGGGAAGGGCAAAGGAACAAAAGCAACAGAGGAACCATATTCCAAAAAGTGATATAGAAGTGAGATGCCGCTGCCTAAGTAATTCATGGAAGATGAATTAACATCTAATAAATTCCATTGATAAATTCTTCAGGCATATCATTAAAGATAAGACAGAGTTCTTTGCATATCATTAATGGTGCACAAAATTTCAAATCAGGGGCTGGCTTCATCAAAGGCATAACAGGTAGATAGATTTCCATATAATGAATGCATTTCTATTCATTAAATTCTACAAGTAGATAAATAATGAGTGGTGGAAGTGCTCATTATCAGATACTGATATTTATAGAAAACCACCACATTGTGGGAAAAAAAAATAATCAATATTTATGAAGGACTGTTTTCCTAAAATAGAGAAAAACTTTGCTTTTTTATCATGTGTTCTTTGTTTAATTATCAACTTCTGCATTTTAGTCAACACAAATGCACAATGTTTGTTAACAATCAAGTAACAAAAGGGCTTTACTCATTATTCCTCTGAGGAATTCACTTCCTTATTAGATAACTGCAGTTCCCAGTGCATCACATATACATTCTGCCCCGTACTTCCTGTTTGCTTTGGTTTTCATGAAAATACTTTTTAGCTCATCCAAAAAAAAAAAAGGAAGCTGTGACATTAATAAAGGAGCCTAGAGAGATATATTTTCAGGCAGAAAAAGGTTTTGACCAGATCAGGCTTGAACTTTTTACTATTTTTTTCCAGGAAAAAAAATGTGATAACCTTTAGGTAACTAGCAATTATCATCCAAAGTAAAAACAAGATTATTCAATTAATACTTTACATAGTACAAAAATGTTGGTCCATATCATGGGATTTAAATGCTTGTATTCAATACACAGAGACTTAATATTCATGCAAGTAAATCCTGTGGGTGCAGAGTAAAAGGCAAACCATGGTATTTAATGAGATTCCCCATCTGAAAAATGTGGTTATGGCTAAACCCCCTCTCCTTTACAACAAATCTAATATTTGATTTAGGTTAATGATGCCTCTTCTCAAATTAATCTTGCATCTTTAATTATTAAAATCTTCAGCATTACTGAAACCATTCTAATTATTCCCATTGCTCAGTGGTATTAGCAAAAATTATGCTTAAATTTAAAATCACTTTAATAGGGGCCATATTATTCTCATGCTCATTTGACTGTTTAATATTTCACCTCTGAGACAAAAAAGGTTGACTGCAGCCAACATCTCCTTTATTAAAATTATTATCTTTGCATTTTTACCAGTAACTTAATAAGAATGAAAGTAGACCACTCTTACTATATTCTGCCCCTACCTTTCAACTAGCAAATCCCACCCCTCATATTATCCTCTCATTTATGCTTTTTAAAGTTTTATGATACTAATATTCTTTTATGATCTGTTCAGTTTATCAGTGGCAATGTTTTACGTACTTTTACTGGTGAATTGCCATTGAGAAATGAAGATTGCTGTTTATTTCAAGTAAACAAAATTCCATGTGAGACTGAAATATTGAATGATATTTTTTCCACTGTTATCTCAATATGTCAGAATATACTGTGTAAATATAGGTTCTAAATGCAATAGAAGGAGACACAGAAAGAGAAGAGAGGAAAAGATTTTCAAAAAGTTCTTATTGCTTTATATTTAATCTATTCATTTTTATCATCTGAAGCATGCTTGAATTTTAAGATGTGGAATCTCCTTTTAGCATGTTTTATTTTAGTATTTTTGCCTCATGTGGGGACATACCACTGCTTTCAAAAGTCACGTTCTGTTCTGATCTTCTTTGCATTTTAGAGTTTACAGCTAACAACTCCCGGTACTGAATAACGCAAAACTTGACTCTGATCACACTTAGAATGAAGACCTTCCAATGCAGAAGAAAGCAGTCAGCATCATGGCACTGGTCTGGCATTACAAGATAGAAATCCATAACCTTGGGACTTATTTGCTGGGATGAGCATGGACCTGAATGTTTATAGGTGAAATATTTTTCAGTACAGTAAAAAACTAAGCAGTTTTTTCGTGAAAGTGGAACATCCTCTTGACCGGGATGGAGCTCAAGCTTCATTCTACATGACAGATTCAAAAGTCAAGCAGGTTTACTGTGGCCAGTCTGGGCTTGCCAATACAGGTAATACAGCTCATACATAGACTATCTTTCCAAGGACATGATATCCTGCCATGAAGTATTTTTAATACAAGAGCACCTGTCTGGCATCCCTGGACACAAGTTAGATACCATCATCTTGGGAAGATGTGAACTGATGTCTATAACTGCCTGAAAAGCAGGAACTGGACAAGGATTACTTCTGTGGGTCAGTCATTACCAAACCACAGATTTCTCTGTACTTTTTCCTACTCTTTTTCCTATTTCTCATCTGACTGCTCCTTGGACAACATACATTCTTCAGTCTCCTGCATGCTTAACTCACATTTTAAGACAGCTCTGTGAAGCCATTTCAACCCCTGTAATCATGCCTCCTGTTAATGTTAAAGTGCACAGGACGAACATGGAGTTTTGCTTCCCCTGGGTTCACTCTCCAGAGAGGAGCCCTGGTGGGAGTGTCAGTTGGCACCATTATGATTGAATTTTCAGTAATTGTATCATTATGTGCATGCCCACAGTATCTGGTATTCTGCAAATTAATTAGAAGCACATCAGGCTTCAACAAAAGGAGCAATACCCTCCTCTACTTGCCTCATCATAACCTCTTTCTTAAACAGATTAAATCCTTTCTTAAATAGATCAAATCAAGATAATAAATTTCTTGGGGAGCATTGCCTAGAATAATCAGATTTCTCAGGGGAAGATATTTATAATTAAATCTATCAGGGCTGGACCTCTATCTGACATTCACAGTTACTAGTTCTGTGGCTGAACTCCATTGGAATCAGGATAATTCAGCAGGTTTCTCAGCTATGGTAATCCAGTTTCAATAAGATTTCATTTGTCTGGAGCTTTGGTGGAAGGTTGTTTTGTTTGGCATTGTCTGTTTGTTTCAAAGATAAGACATACCTTGCTGACAACAAAAAAGTTTATAGCTCTAAACTATTATTAATCTCACATTAAACATTGCCTGGTATTTGAGAGCTGAGAAAACATCTAGTGGTGATGTGAATGAGGAAATGATAGTGCTCAGAACCCACTTGGGACTGTCAAAAAAAAATATCATCAGTGCTGCTGCAATAAAGCTAGTCATATCACCTAACATTTGGTCCAAAATTGTTTGGAGGAGCCCATAAGATCAGATATGAGGCCTTTCCTGCATTTTCACCTTTCTCACCTTGGAGTTGGCTACAACCCACTTCTTGATACCTGGATCTCTAACAACAGGGTAACACCTGGTCTGATACACATTTAAAACTACCTTTCACGCAGTTCTTAAATGTGGACTATTGATTTGAGAGACTATAATAACAGCCATCCCTGTCTTATCAATGCATATGTATGGGCTCTGAAGAGAATTATTGATCCTTTAAACTCTAATAGATCTTGCATGCTTATGAACTCCTTCAAACATATGTATTGACCTCTACATCTACACTTTGTATATTTGAATTATTCTTGGGAAACCTTTAAAATATTAATTATTGGCAACTAAATACATCACTGTAAACCTCTGGAGATCTCAGTCGCTTCTGTCAGAACAACTGCCTTGAATGCACACTGAGAGAGTCTCATTTAGGTCTCGTGTTTCAATTTTTCAGCAGAAGTCTCAAGTAGAGGACAACTCCTGCCTATTCAAGATTTTGTGGTCTCTCGATGATTTAATGCCCTGTCACATACAAGTGTTTGGTGGAGCTCAGCACACTAAAAATAACTCAGATGTGATCATGGAGAATCACACACTACCAGTTTAATAGCAGTAGAAAATGATGTGGCCGTTATCTATGCACATGGGTTAAGAGCAAGCATTTGAACTTAGGGCCATGTTCACCCTGCAGGGAGGTTTAGGTAGGGCTTATCCCTTCAGGGCGCCATCTGGACTCTACTGTGTGCACTGCATTGGTTGTTAAACCTCAGTTGGGACAGTACTTGCAAAGCCATTCACTACTTTTGTTTTGGTGCATAAGATTAAAAAAAGGAGACTTCTCTTAAAAGTGTTTTAAGAAAACAATTGTTATTCTACAGACTGGAAACATTACTTCTTTTTGTTTCTTTGTGCTTTCAAGGCTTTTTTGGTCCAAAGTTTCTTTGTGTGAATGTTACTGGAGTCGTGCAATTTCAGCAGCAGCATGCAAAACTGTTCTTTACAAATTATTTCTTATGCATCCAAATTCAATTCCAGTTTTAAAAAGACTCAGATTTTCATATAAAATTCTGAGCATTAAGTTCTATTTGGATTTCCATGTCAATATAGATGTTCAGTGGGAAAAAACACTACACAAACTTTCCTTAAATTCCCATTTTAAGAAAAGATCAACTCTGACAACTTTTTTGTTTAATGAAAAATCAAATTAAAACCTTTCAATAATGTCTACATTTGTTAAATGTAGTGTTACACCTTTTGCTTCAAAATGACTGTTGGGAAATCAAACTGGTTTGATGTAAAAGAACATTAGAAATACAGAAGTACTTCATTATTAGTTTCTGAATGAAACTTTTTTAACATTCCTGAAACACATTGTGCGAAGCCAAATACTATTGCAATCTTATTTCATGGGAAAATTCAAATTTGTTCTGTTCAGGTTTTGGACATTTTCCCTCTCTAAAGAAACATAAGTGTGAGCTATTGCTAATATTTTTTTTAGCAAAACACAAATCTATTTACCAATATGCAAAACTGTACATCCAATGAAGCATAAGAGCAGAGGGATAGACTATATTTTTCTGTCTCACATCCTCAAATGAGTGCAACCACCCTGAATATGGCTATTCCCTAATTTTTGCACATATGCAAAAAGTCTCTGTCTGAATGAGTAAGATCTCCTACATCCAGCTTCATGAATGTGCAGAGTCACCTGAGAACTGTGTCCATGAAGATAGCAGGCTGAACAGCATTTTGAGAGCTACTTAATCCCTAAAACACAAAGCATTCCTCCAGTCCATTAAATAAATGTCCTTTTCTCAGGTACGCCTAAGAGCAACTTAGGGAACTAATACACACTGTTCTGCCCTCCTGAGACTGAAGGATAAAGCTTTTCCTTTCAAAAATTAAGATTGTGAAAAACACAGTGCAGAAGGAATCAAATCTCGCTTTGCATTAAGCAATTGTCAGTGCCCTCACTCAGAATGTAATAGCCTTGTGCCTGGTTGTTCACTTTACTGCCTGAAGAATTTCAAAATCTCTGAGGAGAACATCTTAAACATTGTGCCAACACCATTCCAGTGCCTCCTGCTCATTTGAGTTCCCCAGCAGCTCTTGCACCTTGCACTGACCTCAGAGATTCACTGTCTAAGCTGTGGTAAGCAGTGTCCTTTGGGAGGACTTGTGCCTCTAACAACTTGATCTAAGGAATATTTGTTTTAAACTGTGTACACTGTTCTTGGGCTAGGGACTGAGGTTAGGTCTCCCAGCTCCCATATAAAAGTCCCATTCGCTAGGGTACTTCAGAAGCTTCATCTTCTGGTTCAGTGACCCAGATAATCCCTACCCCCTGAAAACCAAACAGACTAGAAAAAAGTGGACATCCCTAAACAGCAATAACATCCAAGGTACTGGAGAAAGCTATGGCCCATTAGGAGGAGAAGGACTTGCCCTATCTCTCCCTTCTTTGATGTTAAGAAACCCACTTAATACTGTATAAATACAAATGTTCTGTATGAAAAGGCCTTGCTTTGAAAGAAAGAAGGTGCATTTCATGTAAGCCAAAATCCAGGGGGTGTTTGTGGAAAGCAAACATAAACTGAGTCTTCTGTGTGATCTACACAGGAGACCTTGATTCCTGCCAGATACAGGGAAAAGTCCATTAGAACTTTCATTTTAAAAATTAAAGCACCCACGTGTCTTCATGGTAAAACAACATCCAAGCAGAAGACTTTGGATTGCAGTTTTAGAAGTATCTAAATTTTCTATGTACTAGTTCAAACAGATCGGTGTGTCTTTGCTCTCAGAGAAAAAATATACATTACAGGCAAGTGTTATAAATAAGTGTTATAAATTATTCTGTCCATATTCAGTCTTTTCACTGAGAATTTAAGCCACAACTTAGTTGTATTTACTCACTTGAGATTGGTAGGTCCTGCAGTACGGCACAGTAATTTAGGCATTTTCCCCTTCTGACTTTTGAATAAATTTAACTGAAAAAAAATCTTATCCCTTTCATCTCTTATTAAGTGTGAGAAATGTGAGATATTTTTGATCTTCTCAGTAAATATAACTCATTTTTGGTCAAATGCCAAAGCTATAGTATTTAAACATTTGTTGTGACACCTTAAATATGCACAGCATTTTATAGAGAGTAAAGAAGCAGTACCAAATGACGTGAAGTCCAGGAATGTTGTTCCCTGGATGTGCCTCCATGTGAATAGCCCTTAGGGGGGTCAAACCAACCTCAAGGATTAACAGAATGGTAATGGCACAAAATAAATCGCACCTGAGAAGCCCTAATTTTTTTGGTGTGGTGTTCTGTAAGTTTTATGATCTGTGACAGGATTCCCTCCTCTGTGCAGCAAACAGGGAAGAGGACACCTGGACTCTTCTTTGGTCTGAGGAATCAAACAAAGAAATACATGCTGAAAAATTCTCCCAGTTCAAACTTTTCAAATCCCATGCAATTGGCAGCAAGTCTGAGACAAGTTCCAAAGGATCCCTCTGGCATTATCGATCCTGAAGTTTGGGCCCATGTGAATAAAACACTGCATTTATCCCTGCTTCTTGTACCAGGCACAAACTGGCCAGAAAAACATCATTCACCTCTGGGAGCGGCCTGGCCCTCTTATGGGGCCATGCACATCCCCAAAAACAGACATGCTTCCAGGCATAGTGTGGCTGCCTGCAACCCTGGGACTCAACACCTTCTTTTCACCAGGTGATCAAAAGCCCCATTTTGAGAGCCCCAACCCCAAGTTCTGTTTAGGGGAAAATATTATGGAGTTTGGGTGAGAACAATCAGAAGCTGCTCCTAGCATGCCAATCGCCAGCACACTGTTAGAGCTTGATGTGTCAATAGCTCCCTTCAGTCCTTTATCACTTGTTCATCTCACTTTGTTCTGTGGCATCACAGCAAATTTCTGTGCAAGACAGTGTCTCAAAAGACAGAGAAGACAGTCCAGATTAGAGCTCTTCATTTGTAATTTGCAGATGGAAAAATATTGAGCCAAAGCTTTTGTGGAGGGCAATTATTATTCCCATGTGAAGAAAAAAACTCTGGGAAAGAGACATCCTAGCGCCAAAGGGTGCAGCTTGTGTGGAGGTGCTGGCAATGCAGCTCCGCCTGCAGCAGCATCGCGAGTCTGGGACAGTATCAGCAATGGGGAGCTTGTGGGTACATCTTGTCCAGTGCACTGACAACTAACTTGAGTCCTGGGGAGAAAGGCAAATGACATCTGGAGAGTGATGGAAAAGCTTATGTATTCATCAAAGGGGGAAAAAAGCAGAAACTGGAGAGAGCTCGTAGGAGGCTCCTGCAGCGTGTTCACAAAGCACTGGGCGCAGAGTTACATGCCTTTGCACATGGGAACCCAAGTCACTGCTACAGCTAACTTACATTTTAACCCTTTCCTCCTTCCCTGTTGCTTTCCAGCAGACAGCAGTGTACCGTAAATCCCTAATTGTGTATGTAAGTAGCAACGATCTATCTGTAGGGCATTTCCTGAGGATTTATGGCCAACTGGAATGAAACTGATGGCCTGAGGTGAAGCCAGAGATTGTTTAATGCACTTGATCATTTAACCACTTGAAAGCTGCTTAGCTGCTTAGCATAATGTGTTCAAGGGTAGGACACATTATCAGATGCTTCCCTCTGTGCTAGACAAATTGTTCTGGGTCAAAAAAGAGTTGGGTCTGATACTTTAAAGAAATGCTCTGCATCTCCCACAGCAGCCCTGAAACTGTGACAAAGCAGAATAAAGATCCACTGAAAATGCCCTGTGCTATACTCATTATTGCTGTAATAAAACTAAAGTGCTGGGTAGGGGAATACCTGTAGTAGGGCACAGTTACACTGCAGTAAATAGGGAATAACACTGCTAAAACAACACAGTTTCACCACTCTGAGATCAGATTCACCGATTATTGATTTGCTTGGGTGACGTTATATTTTCATAATTTGCACTATGTGCACCTAGCTGTCACAGTCACGGGTCCTGTTGTCCTGGGATCTGAAAACAGAATAAAAGCCAGTTTCTTGACCCAGAGAGCTTACAGTACAGTTTTAACAATCCTTTGTTGAACATCTCCACATAATTAATTCACTGTAATCTACATTAGCCATTTCAGTTTACCTGAATTATCTTACAGCACTCTGCCTAGCTGATAATCATCATTACCTTTTAGAGTAAAGTGCAACCAGCAGTAACTTTGCTTCATGGAGCTTTGGATAGCTGGAATGTTAAAGAGCTTATTAAAAACAAATTGCCAACAGAAAATTATATTCCATGCTATCACTTCTGTTAGAAAAAAAAACCACTATGAAATAGCAATGCATAAAAAAGGAAGATTTACTCTCCTAATGCCTGAGTTTAAGTGGGAAAAAAGGCCATATAATTAAACTTTCAATGTTTCTGGTGGATTATTTAGATCTGAAGTTAGCACAGGAGACAACAAGCTAAATTCTGATCCCAGCTGACGTCATTTTAAATTCTGAGCATCTCCACTGAACTCAGTGTAATCACTGAATTTGCACAGGTGATAATTGGGTCATAATCTGGTCCCCATATACATGGGTTTCCTACATGACATTCCAGAAAACTTATAAAAGCTTTTTCACAGTAAAATTAGAGACCCTGGGGTATCTCTATTTCATCTGTCAAAGCCCATATTGTTTCTAGGCTTAGAAGTTATCTGGCATAAATTCAGCCTCGGAGCCAATGTCTATAGCCATGTTATGAAACTTTGTAAATGATGGAGATATTAAGGGTGGATAGTGGTTTTGCCATTACAAGAAAAGAGAGGGGAAACCACAAGGTTTGCTATGGAAAGATTTTAATCATTTTTCAAAAGGACCCTGCTTTAAACTCATTACTTTTAATATTCCACTGAATTTTAGTACCTTAATGCCAAAGGCATTGTCGCAAACAAAAAATAATATTCACATCTGATTTTGCTATATTTGAGCCTTTGTAGAATTATCGATTTTGGGATTAGCTCTGCCATAACAACTTAATTCTATGTTTATACAGCCATAAGTAGAGTTCCTGCTGCTTGCTATGGTGTGCCTATGGACCTTAGCTCCTTGAATTTCAGCTAATCACGAAGCTCATAATGGAAAGGACCTCGCAGTGCCTGTATATTTGTAGCCATATACAGCCCAGGCCTGAGGCTGTATGAAAAGGCCAAAATGAAAGAAAAAGATGTTCACAATTTCTCCATGCTTTTCCTCTGAAGAGTCCTGTTGGGTCATTGTATCTTCATCCACACGCTGGACTTGTCCACTGGGACATGACGAAATTGAGATCATCTCATTGTCTTCCCAAAATGAACGGTGCTCTGTCCCCCAGAGATTTTCAAGGTGCTTTCATTCACCAAACTTCTTCAAAGCTTCTGCTTAGGTTGGGACCCTCTGCAGCCAAGCAAGCTTTCTATGCTTTGTCTCCGTTATAAGCTATGCCTGATCTGTCACCAGAAAGTCATCCATTTTCTCAGTGTGGGAACTGTGAATACCCCTGCAACTGTTCTTTCTTTTAGGGCTTTTTGCCTCTTTGGGGAGACACAATAAAATCAGGGAATTATTCAATTTATTTTATTTCAAGAAGATCCTTATCATCTCCTCAGAATGGCATTATAATTTGAGGCAAGCAGTTGCAGCTGAGACCTACGTTTTGGCTCTCTGACCTGGTGTTTACATACTAGAGAAACCACTAGAGGTTATATAGCTCTAGTCCCTCCTAGTGATTTTATCCTACAATATTTCACAGTTATTGTTAAAACTTACAAAATGCAATAGAATTGCACTGCAAAGGAATTGAAAGACTTAGTAGACTAGAAAATGAAGGGTAGATATCACACCCAAAAACAAGATAAATATTGTGTGGCTTCATTTTTGCCATTTTGCTTTCTGTTTGTGGGGTCTTTTTCTTTCAAATTTTCCTAATGAACCTGCATCAGCTATGTGAATACTACAGAGACTCAAAGAAAATAGCCATCTCCCTAATGTATATACTGAGCTAATACTGTGTTTTAAATCTAGTCAGCATGGGAAAAGGTAACTGAAATCACTATAAATTAATTGTTCTGATTTTAGGCAGTACAGAGGAAAATTATTCTTGAATATAACAAAACGCAGAACAACTCCTAAAAAAAGGTACAGGTACATATACTGAGTGATCTGTCTTTTTTCAGAAGAATTATTCATTAACAAAGAAAATCTATATTTTTAATCAGTTCTCATGTCTATATTGTACTTCATCAGCCATCATAGATGTGCCACAGGTACTTACACATATGTTTACTCACAAAATATTTCCAAGTAGCTTTACTGGGACCATTCCAGGAACATACTTTTTCTGCAGAAGAGTATACAGGAGTGTATCAGAGCTTGCCAGATTGGACCCACATTTATGGTCAGCACTTTGGATTCACTAAAGCAGAGAAGAAAGGTTCAACCTACCTCCCCTTGCCTAGCAAAGTCCTAATCACAAAAGAAATTACATAGGGAAATGAGATGGTGTTTCCATTGTTGTCCTCAAAAAGACAAAAAACCCACTGAAATTCTCAAGAAAACACTCCTGGAGAGTAATTTTTCTAATGTTCTGAACCACCACACATAGTTCAGGCTCTGTGCTTGCCATCTGCGGCCACATCCCCCTCTGCCCCATTTCCACCTGGAAGAAGGTTGCAGCTGTTCACCATCTTCTGCCTAGCAGACACTCCAGTCTCAGAAAACTGTCCTGTGATTTCCTTCAATAAAAGCCAGTGAAAATTCAACATAAATTCAGACACCGAAGTAAGCTACATGTATAAATTAACTTGATTCATCAAAATAAGGCTGACAGAAAACTGCTAAAATTGACCTTCTCAAACCAGTAATTAAAGTCTTATTTTGTGCGCAAACGTACTTATTAAAGTATTATGCAAACTACACACATTTTACTGATTATCATGATGGATTACATTACAAATGGTTAGGCTAAAATACCCAGCATAGACACAAAGAATGGATTAGTTAATCATATTGCTGAAATTGTAGAGATTAATCGCCTGCCATGGTTTTATTTGGGAGAGTAAGGCTAAATTTCCGTATCAAAATTTTAGATTTCCTGAGTACAATAATTAGCTGCGAAATATGGAGGACAGCTATATCAATTCCTTATCCTTTACTCTGTCTTTGTGTCTGAACAAAAAAACAAACAAAAGAAGTTAATATTGCATTGCTTCAGGAGAAATGTGTAGCTTTTCATGAGAAATACACAGCATGTAAAGACAAAGACCAGGTTAAGACAAAAGCTTTAATCAGATGAGATTTGAAATTGTACACTCCAGGTCAATGGGAAATTTTGTATGTATGTATGGCTGAATAAATTTTAATAAGAGAGAAAAGGGAATAATTGAAATAAGTGAAAATAAGGAAATTTATTAAATAGTGAGAAAAAAGAGAAAGAAGTATTTTAAAAATTCTTATTTTACCCCTTACATTACATTATAAAGTAATCATACTACCTCCTATTCAGGGTGGATGGACCCAGAGTAATTTTGTTGTTGGCTGCCTTTTCTGGGATTGCACAGATTGGTCCTCCAGATGAGGAGGAGCACAGAGGGGCCTGGGGTTACTACTTATTTCCTGTCACTGTCACAAACCATTGCCAAAACCAGATGTGTATCCATGCTACATGGATGTGCATCTGCTTGTTAGGCAGGACATTTGAAGAACATGCTTCTTTTAGGACATCCTCAGCTGGTTCTCCAGTGTTGCACCATTTGGGGTGCACAGGAGGAAGCAGGTCCAGGTGAGCAGTCCTTATTCAAGGCAGCCAAAGGACCTTTTTTTGGGCTCTCTCCATGCAAGATGAGACCTCAAACTCCAAATTTGTAAAAGCTAAAATAAAATTGACTTCATATTCAATTACATGATCTTGATACAAAAGTAGAGAGGATCTTAATAGGCTGTGCACAAATTACACGTTTGCATTCAGCTGGGTAACATCCACAGGGGTCTTGGATCTGGCAGAGAACAGTGAATGGCATTTTCTTGGTTTGCAGAAATCTCTCTGCCTAATGTTTTGTGATATTTCCTCTGAAATGCTAACAATTAATACCCAGAATCTTTTTATTTTTCCTAGGACTCCTGAATCTGTGAAATAAATGAAACATGAGCCATGAATACAGTCAAAAGAGAGACAAATGCTGTTTGTGGGTTTTATTAGCACTCTGATAACCTACTACAATTTAACACAGCTGATGGTCTCTGGTGTTTCTTAAGACAGTAATTTTTACACTACAGACTGCAAGAACAGTCCTGATAACCTTCCTTCTTTCCTTGAAACAGAACAAATGCAATGTAGAAGGGGTTTTTTGTCCATTCTTGTTGGGGTCCCTCCCCTGCCGTGTAGCCCTGGGAGAGGGGCCCTGAGGGCACAGACACGGGGCTACCCTGTCCCTGCTCAGCCTCGTTCCCATTGGTTGGTTTGTGTTCCCTGCGCGGGGAGAAGGACCCTTGGTCCCGTGACTGGGACAGTTCCTGGGCAGAGCTCCGGCCATGCGGCTGGAGAAATAAACATCTCTCTGAAACAGCTATCAAGAATCTGTCTGTCCGTATATATTTCCTTTCCACGGGACTCCTGGTTTGATATATGCGTGTTGCAGGATCCCCACTGCAACAAATGGTGGAGATTTGAGAGCAGAACGATCCCCGATCCCTAAGCGACTGATTTGTGTGAGTAAACCCTGGAAACTTTGGATTCCTCTTCTTGGTTTTGCTTTGCTATTCCCTATCTAAACTATGGAGGAACCGTGGGAAGACTCTTGGCTCTCAGAGCCGCATATGGACATTTATCTTAAACTTAAAATGATTCTTGAACAACGATTTGTAAATTTTAGCTTGATTCAAGCTCAAAAAGAACTGAAACACTTCCTGGCATGGTTGTTTAAGAACTTTTTCTATGTTTCTTGGGATTTAATTATTACCAAGGGCTTTTGGAAAACCGTTTGGACACAGTTAATACTGGAGTCAAAATATATGCCGATGGAAGAATATTTTCGTGAATATTATTTAGTTACCGAGACTGTTGAGCAATGTCAGCTGTGTCCTGGTGAAGGGAAGCGTGGCGCAGGGACCGTGCGGCCCAGGCCACGTGCACCGAGCGCTCTGCGAGCAGCAGCGAGGCAGTTCCCGCGCGCGGGCGGAGCCAAGTGAGCCGCAGTGTCGGTGGCGGAGCGAGGCGCGGCGGGACCCGGCGGTGCCCGAATGGCCCCGTGCAGCGCGTGGTGGCGCGAGCCCCGTGAACGCCCGACCGAGAGGGGCGGCACGCGGGCAGCGGCTGGCGGCGATGGCGGTGGAACGGAGCCGTGCCCAGCCGAGACGCGCGCTGGAGCGGGGCGCGGGGGAGTCGTCGCTCGGGGGCCCGGCCGAGACGTGGGTGCAGCGCCCGGCAGCGGCAGCGAAGCTGCGACCAGAGGAGGCGACGCACGGAGAACGGATCGGCACGGCCCGGCCCGGCCCGCGCAGCCCCGAACGCGACCCCGGGAAGAGCGCGCAGGCACCAGCAGCCCCGAGAATTCCAACACGGGAGCGACCGAAAGAGAGAGCAAAGACGCAGCGAGACAGAAAACAGCAGCCACTCGGAAAAAGGAAAAGATCATAGCAACTAAGACCTTAGGGATAGTAAAATGGTCTAATGTTAAGCAAAATTATGGTTTTATAACAAGGTGTGACAACCAGCAAGACATATTCGTGCATAGAACTGCTATTAAAAAGAATAACCCTGAAAAATGGATCCCAAGCTTGGGAGATGGAGAAGTGGTGGAATTTAATATTGTACTAGGGAGAAAAGGGTTACAAGCATCGCAGGTCACTGGGCCTGATGGTGTTCCTGTAAAAGGCAGTATATATGCAAAAAATCGTAGTCATGTTAGACAGTATCTCCATTGTAAGCCCCCCCTACAGTTTCCCTTTCCTAATCCCACCTTTCCCTTTTACCCTATGTCCTATTACCCCCAGTGTATTCCCAATCCGTTTTTTCATCCATGGTTTCCCTCACAAAACCATGCTTTTGCCAATTGTTTCCCCAAAAATCCCTTTCCAATGCCGAGTGGGGGATGAAAAGGGGGAGGGAAGAAGTTAAACCCTCTCCTGCCTCAGTTTCCCCACAAAGCATGCTCAGAGAATTCTGTCTCCCTTCTGTCAGCCCTAAGATGTTCCAGAGAATCTGTTTGGACATTTAAAGAATCAGGAGGGTGGCTTGTTTTGTTTTGAAACTGTTCTTGTTATGTTTATCCAGTTGTTTTCATTCTCCTTTTATTAAAATAAAACGGGTGAGGTGTTGGGGTCCCTCCCCTGCTGTGTAGCCCTGGGAGAGGGGCCCTGAGGGCACAGACACGGGGTTTCCCTGCCCCTGCTCAGCCTCGTTCCCATTGGTTGGTTTGTGTTCCCTGCGCGGGCAGAAGGACCCTTGGTCCCGTGACTGGGACAGTTCCTGGGCAGAGCTCCGGCCATGCGGCTGGAGAAATAAACATCTCTGAAACAGCTATCAAGAATCTGTCTGTCCGTATATATTTCCTTTCCACGGGACTCCTGGTTTGATATATGCGTGTTGCAGTATCCCCACTGCAACACATTCTTTCAGTCTAAACTGTGTCTCTTCATGCCCTTTCCTTCTGCTTTCCTTTTACAACCATTATTTTCAAGAATAACAGTGTTTTTAAAAATTGAGGAGTTGGTTTGTTTGTTTGTTTGTTTGTGGTTTTTCAAGCTATTTCCTATAGATCATATTTGCTTTCCTGCTTTGAAATAAAAGGTAAAGAGATTGAGAGATGTAATTCTGCAGCTCAGAGGTATAAATCAGTAATTAAAGCACATTAGTTTTAAAACAGAGTAAATTATATGATAAATAAGTGCATAAAATTCAGGAGAAGGTTTGTTTCTTAGAAAGAGTTACCAAATCAGGCAGTAGACTTGGAGGAAGGAAAACATGCTTGATCCAAGTTTCTTCTGAGGACAAAATATGCTACAGATTTTTAGAGTTGGTTTTAGAGTTTTGTTTGTTAATCCCATTGTATTTGATTTCCTGCTAATTAAAAATTGTATCGTGTATTGAATTTATACTAGTAGCACACGGAGCAATAATGAAATGTAACTCAATTTCATCAAGGAAATAAATGAGAACCTGTAGTCTGGATCATATCACGACTTCCAAAATTTGCTTTGTATAGATTAGGGGAGGCATTGTTGTTGGCTCAGATTTTAGAATGGATGGAGTGCTTTGATTTTTTTCTTTTCAGAAAGGGTGATTTTGCATTTAAATGGAAACCACTTAAAACTACCAGGCATTTCAGTGCAAACTGCACTGTCTTCTGAAAAGCATTTTATGCCTTATATTTTGATAAACTCTCTCTGAGAGGTCTACTCCCAGGTACTGCATCTAAAGCCAGCAAGCAATGGAGGTAGTACAGAAAGGGATGGACTCCTGAGAGAAAGCACATTCTTAGCCTGATTGCATTTTAATTTGTTCACCTGCAGCTAAACTCATTCTAAAAGCACACTAGCCAGGGCAAGTTTAAGGCAGGTCTGTCCCAAATGCTGAACACCCATGTTAGCAGAATTCTCTGCTCAAACTAATGCTCTCTGTCATGGATCTATAGCCTCAGCAGAAAATGACAGCAAGGTCTGTGGTCTTTTTGTGGTAGATGAATGATGTTACTGAAATTCAGTAATCTATTAGAAAATGATATAGGAATAGTTCATATCACTATTCAACCGTCAGCCCTTCATCAATATGGTATTTTAGTTTTAAAAATGTCTAATGAAGGAAAAGATCATGGAAGCAGTGAATCATTACCCCCGTCTGCTGGATAGGGCCTTAGAAGAATGAAGTATCATTGGCAGTACCTTACTAAAAGAAGAGCAAAACAACTTTCAATCTTTCCAAAGCTATTTAAAATACATGGTGGTACTTATATAATATTTATTATTTAGATTTAGCACTGCAGTACCACCTGATGATATTAAAGGTCAGAATCCCAAAGTGCTCTGCATTGTAACAAATACACCATAGGAGACAGTCCTTTTCTTGAATGGCTGGCTAGGTAGTCTCACAAAAACAAAAACAAATCAAAAACAAAACCAAAAACAAAACCAAAAGTGTAAGGCAAAAATAGATGTTGAAGAGACTTATCCATGCCCACAGAAGTTGGGAGGTCTGTGGCAGAACCAAGAGACTCTCCAGTCTCCCAGCTGTTGATGGGAAATTCTTCAAATACTTTTTGTATGTTCTTTATAATATTCTAGGTTTGTTCAAGGTTTAAAGAAAAAGCCTTGCCTGTAAGAGGGCTAAAGTCCATCAACTCCTACTGTTTCCATGGACACACAAGTTAACGTTTGACATTTTTTGACGGTGCCTTATTACAAGGTTATTTCAGAGGAAACTGGAAAGGTTACAGGAGAGGAAAGTTGGTACTAGAGAAATACCGATTCCGTGAAACCCAGTGGAGACTACTGATTTACATGGGGTATTTACACACCCAAGGAAAAGACAGAATTTCTTTTATAATAGAATTATACAGACATAAATAATATAGAATTTCTTTATGTTCTAAATATTTTCATAATTTACCTTTCATCTTTATTGTATTCTGCCAAAGTATTCGATATGAGTGTTTGAGCTCTCAATTAGCTGTGTAAAATGAGATATTATCTTGTCATCTCATTTTTAATCGCTTTTGATTCTGTAATTTGCAAAGGAAAAAGAATTAGTACCTGAAGTAAGCTCCTGGCAGTGGCTGCAGCCTTTTATGGCCCATGTTCACAGCTATACCCAGTCTCTGATTTCTTCCCTGTCATCATTTCCAGCATCAAAGGGACAGTTATCTCACTTCTGCTCTGTTCAAAAAATCAAAGCAAGTTCATTAAATTATATATACATGTACTTGACAGTTTGTTTTAAATGTCTTACTTTAAACCCCAGTGGAAAGTACCTTGCTTTGATATAAATAGCACTTAACGTGCTGCAAAAAAACTAAAAGGATATATTTTCATAAAGTTGTTTTTTGCATCTCAGAATGAAATGTGGTGTCATTCCCAAAATGGTGAAAAAATGAACCTTTCGCATCACTTTCCAAAATAAATAAAACCTCACTAACACCTATTTTGTTCCTACAGAGCAAGAGATGATTTATGAGACCCTCAGACAAGAGCCTTCTAGGCAGACCTCAGAGCAGCCTCTCAGTACCTGCAGGGGACCTATGGGAGAGCTGGAGAGGGACTTTTTGTAAGGACATGTAGTGACAGAACAAGAAAAATGGCTTTAAACTGAAAGATTTATGTTGGCTATAGGACAAAATTCTTTCCTGTGAAGGCGGTGAGGCACTGGAGCAGGCTGCCCAGAGAAGCTGTGGGTGCCCCATCCCTGGCAGTGTTCAAGGACAGGTTGGATGAGGCTCTGAGCAGCCTGGTCTAGCAGAAGGTGTCACTGCTTATGACAGGAGGTTTGAAACTAGATGATCTCTATGGTCCCTTCCAACCCAAACAATTCTGTGATTCTGTGGCATGGTTCTATGGCATAAAACTCATTGTTCTACTTCAAAGAGTCTCTGGGAGTAAAGGAAAAGTGAAAGTAAATAAAGTGTCTCCATGGTCACGGATAAATGAAGATCATCTGCTGAAGACAAAAAAAAACCAGGAGCTGCTCCTGAACCATTAATATGAGCACACTAAAGTAAAAATCTCAGTCAGACAAACCAGACTGCAGCCCTGATTACCTCAAGTCTCATGTGGCTATGGGCTTTGAAATAAAAACTTGGCTCAAGATGAGAACAGCAAATATGGGAGGTTTTTCACAAACTACCACTATGGATCTGGGCATCTCTTCTTAGTTACTTTGATGGTATATCTTTTCATTAAATCACAGATTTTTCTGGCTGTTATAAGCATCCATATCTCATTTAAACTTTTGGGAAAAAAAAGGTAGCAATTTTTTATTAAATATTATAACAGAAATATTTCAGATCCTATTGCCTCACTTCTGCAAAGAAATGGTCAATGTCCACCTCTTGTACTGGCATTGTAAAGTAAAACTTTAATATCTGGCCATCTAGATTCAAATTAAAAATGACACATCAGAATGATTTCTCTCTTGTATAAAAAATTACTTTTCTTCAAGAAAAATATTCTTACATTGGGGTCAGTATCTAAAATAATTGTATTTACGTGATAAGATCAAAGATTGAAATTTTAAGTATGTTTACAGGGCAATAATATCAACAATGACAGATGGATAATTTTATTTTTTGTAATTATTTTTGTCAGAGTTTTTTCCTTCCTTCAGCCACCTACCCTCCCTATTGCTATTTCTTGCCTGTTATACTTTCTTTTCATGTCTGTATGAGGAAATCCTGTCAGCCTAACCAAGGCCTGGTTTAGCATTTTGTAGAAAAAGAGGAAATAAAAGGACAATGGTTATAATTTGAATGTGTCTAAGAACCAGGACAGTTCAAAAATGTAAGAGGACTATGATTTTTTGTTGGAGTTACACCCCATGCAGGAGCAAAAGTAAAATGTATGGTAGGAACCCATTGATGTATGGAGAGAAGGCTCTAGGAAGAAATGACAGGAGCTTTTTGTGTTACAAAGACAGATTGCAGGAGTGCAGTACTGCAGTTGATGCTACCTGATTGTTTGACAACTGAGTTTCTAAGTACTTGAAAATTTACGTTATAGTTTACAGTTTTTTCCAAAATGATGTTATTTGTAAGACTCCAAGAAGGTTAGTGGTCTAAGCTAAAAGTCTTAAGCAGTTTACTTCCAAGGTAGAATACAAAAAATTTTACCTATTCCCTACCTCCAAATAATAATGCGAATCTCATAGGTTTATTATTCTGCTCCTTCATCCTCCTAATTTCTCTTTACCTATTCTGGCCACATCAAGATCTGTTCTAGCTCAATTGGTCAGAGCATGGTACTAATAATGCCAAGGGTGTGGGTTTGATCTCCATATGGGCCATTCGCTTAAGAGTTGGACTTGGTGATCCATGTGGGTCCCTTCCAGCTCAGAACATTCTGTGATGTTTCTGTGATTCTAGTGAGCCAACTGGCCAGGACACAGCCCCAGTTATTGCCCTGCAAGTGCCAGTATCATTTTGCTGTTAAAGACCCTTCTTGACACAGCTTTTACAAGCACTTTCCTGAAACCAGTGCTTTCCCAGACAAGGTACATTAGTAGCCCCAAACACTTCCCAGGAAGCACTTTGGATGAGATCCTCCTACTTTAGGAAAAATGAGTGTAGCAGTATGGTGCAGGTTATGTCACACTCAGGGCCCAGGAGAAGGTCCTGGACCAATTTTCTCAGTCACTGAAAAGGCTGAGAAAAAATAGAAGCTGTTGACATTGAACGATGAGAGAAGGGAGTCCCAAACAGCTTTCACAGGCTCTATTCTTTCCCCCAAGACAACTCTCTGAGGACATATTTGCAAAAATAAGGAATGGTCACAACATGGAAACTCCATTTCACCTGTTAAAATAATCAGTGCTTTATACTCTGTACAATGTCCATTTAAATAGTGAGTGCCATTCTTTTTGATACTCCAACAGCACAGCAATTCCCACCCCTACCTAACAGAAATCTAAATGTATAGAGCAAAGGTGCAGCCCTGTACCATAGGTGATTTTCGGTTTTAGAGCAATGAACTTCCCAACCATTTAGAGATATGGGAGAGATGATCTGGAGCAGTGAGCATCCCTTGCCAAGCAGCTAGTGGCAAGGAAACTCAGGTTTCAGCTTTGTCAGGAATCTCAGCTATTGCGACAAAGAAGACTTGGTGGTGAAATGAGAGACACTGAGTCAATGGAGATGCACAAATTCACACTAGGTCAGTCACAGCTTCAGGCCCTTCCTTCTCACAAACACACGAGGTTTGGACATCTATGTAGCTCTCTAGTTAAAATAACAGTGGTTTATTGGCATAGAGTTTACAGGAAACTGAAATATGCCTTAATAGGCTGGGTGTGTGTGCTCTAGGGACCTTGGATAATTAGGATTTCCTAAGAAAGTAAGGCAGCAGGATAATTGCATGGCTCTTAATGGAACATTTGCCAAGAAGGATTGACCTTGACTACTTTCTGGAAACGACTTTTCAATGCAGTTTCAAAGTGAAACCAAGTCTATTTGTGTTGACTATGAATATTTGTCAACACTGATTTTAGAATGGGTAAAAAGCTGTATTTCTTCTCTTACAAATCTCAAACACAGAAGATGAAAAATTAAAAACTGAAACAAGAAACAGTCTGACCAAAGAAATAGGTTTCATTTTTAGTAAATAAGATAGCTTGCTGATTTATACTCTTTTTATTACTGGAAACCATTAGTAGTAAAAATATCTAATTTAACATTGTTGTTTCAAAATAACACTAAAAACTGTTCTTCAAAAAAGAACTTTTTTTCTGTTGTACCACTGCCTACAACTGCATTCATAGTTATTGCACATAATTAATATTGACCAGTTAAGCAAAAGATTTGTTGAGTGATAAATTAACATCCTTACCACAGTAAGAGTATTTTGCCTATGTCCAAGATACATGAATTAATTCTTGTCCTTTGAGAAACAACATTTTTTAAATTTATTGTACCTGTTGCTTACAGATCAATAAACATTTCAGGAATGTATATGATCACTGATTGTGACAGATACAATTTTAACCACTGTGATAAATATGAAAAATAATCACCATAAGAAAAATTAAAGTGTAATGAAAGGCAGACAGACTTGTAATAAAGGAAGGATAGTAAATGCCAGAAGCATATTAGATGCAAAAATAGTGTCATATAAAAGAGACAAAGTTAAACGCTTTACCATTACTGTAATTTCAATTCAGAAAATGAAACGAAATTGCTAACAGCAGCTACTGCTGGAAGGTAGAAGATAGTTAATTAATTTAAGCTAGCTAACAGTGATCTTAGAAGTTTACCTGGGGTCCAGTCTTGTTCCCACTGAAGTGACAGCAAGATCAACCTTTAACGAGGTTCCTGATATCAGTATCCTGATATGTTTGCTCAGTTCTAAGATAGCAATTTATGAAAGTCATTGGAAATTTTAACCTTCTCCAAAGCCTGTATTCATACCGAGCCTGAGCATGTAGGTACTATTTGCATTACTGCATTTTTAATTACAACTGTGCAAAAAAATTTCCATCAAAACTCTATTTATTATAAACAGCATTTTTGACTAATTGAATTTCATCAAATAGCTTTGTTTACATGGAAATGCATTACTTTTAACAAAATAAAATTTCTAAAAGCAGGAAAGCTCTCTCAGACACCCCTGTGTGTCCCATTTCTCCACTAGCCACACAATTCTCATCAGACTGAATACAGTTCACCAGCAAGAGGCTGTGATGCTTGTGGGGAACAGAGCCCAGAACCCAGCCTGAGGGGGTCATGGGAGGACTGAGTAATTCCCGGGAGACAGGGCATCTGAGTAATTCCCAGGAGACAGAGTGGTTAGTGTCACAGACAATTTTCCAGACCTTAGGTGTTGGTGCTGTTGCCGTAAAATATATTTAAAGATATATTAAAAAAAAAAAAAGGATAGTCCTAGTAATGGGCAATATTGTCCACAGGCCATACACCCAGCAGACAGGAGCTAAACCACGTCCTTTTTTATCTCTGCATGAGCTGCCTCATGCTCACAGAAAAGTCATCCGTTACCAGCCCAGGAGAAGTGTGATGTCCATTTTCATAGCAGAAAGGGATTCATTTCGCTGAAGGTAGTTCCACAGAAATGTATTAATCAGCATTGCTACAGAGTTTCCCATCACCAAAACCAAGCAATGATATGTATACAAATCAGAAAAAGATTTAGCAATATTTTTCCTCTTTGCAGAAATGTTTCCTCTGTCAAAAAATTGTTGTAGTACTGAATATTAGTACTGCAGTAGATCATTGGGGATATGAAATATCTCAGGCTGGTAGTTTTTTGTGGTTTTGGGGCTAAGTATTTTGCATTTCTAAAAGTTAATTAATTCATTACAGAGTGAAAGTTTGGAAACAAAAGTTTAAGTGAGTCTACAGCTAGTCCCAGAAATTTGCATAAAGGTGGAAGGAAGCTTCTTTTGAAATTGCTTCAAAAAAAAAATAGGTCGGTATTATTTCGAAAACATTGAGGTCCCATTGATTTTTGATAGCTCCACTTTGGTCATACTCGAAAAGGGCAGATAAATATTTAAGGAAAAATACTTCAGATGCACTTTACAGAGTGCTGCTACTTGAGCCAAATTAAAAATAAATAATATTATTTTTAAAAATATGCCACACCGACCAAAAATCAAGGAGGCCACCACCCTCCCTGTCATGTTTAGAGAGGCAAAAGAATCACAACGAATGCTGCAAAAATCCATGGTTTTTAGGTGTGTCAGAATGAAGTACAGGAATACACTTTGGGTACCTGAGCTTCCATCCTTTCCCCTTTGAGACCACAAACTGTTAGTCTGAATGCTTTTATTGCTCAAGCTATCAGGTCAGAGGCCAAGTCCCTGGCTGTTTAGTACTTCACAACTCAAAACCACTGTGATCAAGAGAATGTACAGCTTTAAACACTGAGATTATCACAAAACAGGCTAAGGTCAAGGATGTTGTACTTTCAGTGTCACTGAAAAATTGCTAAGGTATATAAATGAAATGGAAATTGAAAGTTTTATGTATGTCCATTAAGCCAATAATAACGCTGATTGCACAACTTTCACATGATATTTCTCTCAAATTTCTATTAATTCTTTTCTAATCTTGCCACATCTTTACATGCTACAGAATTTAAAATAGCTACCAGAAGATTTTGCGGTAAATCTTGAAGGATAATGAAAATAAGGCACATGCTAACCAGGAAATAAGTGTGTCACCATGGTAGAAATTATCAACTTTCCACAAGCTGCAGAAGATTTGTTAGAGTATTTTACTGAAGAATATCTCAATACAGAGACACACTTGCAATACAGATTCTAATAAAGAGTGGCACATTGAGCATATCCAAAATGCTGAGCACCAAAACTAGTGTCTGATTTCATAAAATCACTTATCACCAATTCCGATTGGGCATCTCCCAGGGAAGTAGCCAGTCGTTCCAAGAGCTGTATAAAACAGCAGTAGTCAGAAAGAAGAAAAAAATGAATAAGCTTATGAAATGACAAGGAGAGTGCCACTTTCCAGCATTTTCTAGTTCACAGCATGTAGATCACAAGAGTACAGCACTCGTGTGTAAAAGCACAATAGGAAATATATTACAAATTAATATACAAGTCTATATTACCAAACCCAAAAATGTGGTCTACATGAATCTTGTTTACAAAGCAGTGACACCTTCATATTTTGACAGGGTTTCCATCCTCATCAAGATTTGGAAGTGGTTAACTTCCCTTTGAACACTGGAAGTTTTTCTCACCCTTTCACCAGGAAGTCAGACTGATTCTTCAGACCAGGATAGAAATACTTCATAAAATTGTCCCTCTTGGTGTCTTGGCAGTGGACACAATGGCACTGAGTGTAGAGAGCTAATCATGCAGTTCCCACCAGAAGCCCTTTACTTATTTTTGGAAACCTCTCACAAATTACTGTGCTGATCCTGTCACTGGAACTTGCATTCCCTGAATCAGATTTAAAGTTCTCTACTGGGCTTTTTAAAAGCAAAATGACTGTGGATAAATATAACTAAGAGTCATGCTACCCACTGCAGAAAAACCTGGTTAACACAGGAAATACTTTTTGTGTACACACTGAGATTGTGCATGGATGCATTTTACTTCTTGGTAAAATATAAAAAATAATATTCAGGTGAAAAAACTATGTTGTAACTCATATGATCGCCACATTTTTGAGCAAGACTCTCTCGTCATCTGAGCATCAACTTCTCAAATACACCATTTCCTTCCTTCTCCATATAGAACAGAGATGCATGAAATGAGGCTCTGACTCAGATATATTTTGTTTGTTTGCTTGTTCATTATGGCCAGACAGAAGTATCTCGTGTCACATGACTTCCACAAACTATTCTGCAGTTTGGTTTTTTTTAATTTGGCAGCAGAAATAGGAAACAGTTCCAAAACTCACGTACAGAAAAGACTAGATAAAGCACTGATTTCTTTTGTTGCTGTTGATGGCCAATAGACTGTATCAAGTATGAAAGAAGCTATTATACAAAAATCAAATGAAAAGGAAATGAGAAAATATGAAGAGTGAAGTTTGATGAAAATACAGATACTGCAGTAAAAGGATTGAAAGAAAATATGATTTTGCAATTACATGCGATTACCTGTGCCTATATACATTAAATTACAAAGCTGCTATTTTCTTACTGTTATAAATCAGACAGGACTTATTTATTAGGAATTTCAATTATGCATTTACACACGTTTAGTCACACATAGATTGTATATTTCTGCTGTACGGCTTTTTTGTGATAGATTTTCCATATGAAATCGTCTGTTGGTCATGAACTTAATGGAAAATAAGATATCAATGCCCTGTGAATGTATTCATTCTGCCTTGTAATTGGTATTTACAAGCTAGTGATCATTCTCTTACAGACAAAAAAATATAATGGCAAACATTAGATGTGTCACAACTTCTATGCACCTCTCTTTACCACTGTATTCTTCTCTAGTTCAGAATTTAGCAGGCTGAGGTGGGTAGTGGATATTTCAAATTGTTTTGCCTTATATTTTTTTCATGGTCTTTTATTCTTCAGTCACAAACAACTTTTTTAACTTTTTTTCCCGTGCTTAAGCAAATATTAACTTGTCAGCTTGTACCTAAATTTCACCAAGCTTTTGCTACTGTGCATGATTTTAAAGCACTTTGATGATTAAAATGTGTGTCTCCTGGAAAATGAATATTACAAACACAGAATAATGTATTCCAACAGTGAATAATGAATAGCTAATAAACTTTATTAAACCAGAAGGATGTCAAAAAGGCAGTTTAGCTGTCATTAAAAGATCACACTCTCTTCCCTTCCTCTGCTACATACAGTATACTGTAGCCAACAGCACAATTTGGTAACATCATCTTTAGATATAAAGAGATGCTACTATTAGAGTCATCTCTTTGAGAAAATATTGAAATCCTGATGAATGCTAAAGATTTCTTTGAGTAGTACAGTAATAATTAAGTGTATTTGTGACTGAAAACTAATTATTCTCTGTTTGCACAAAGTACATTATTCTGATTCTTAAATGTGCATTTATTTTATATCCACGTATTCCTATATTCCAGCTACCTAAAAATGTTAAAGACTGTTAAACTAAGAAGTAGTCCCTAGAACCTCAGCCCCAAGAAGCTGTAACTACACAGCCTCCCATCTCAGGAAAGAACACCACTTCTGAAAAAAATGTCAACAGAATCTTTGGATCCCTTCTATTGGGGTGCTGCTGCCCACTTATTTTTGCCCACATAACTGCAACCTTTGGCACAGTAAAAATTTCTGATTTCTGTGCTTAACAGAGAACCTCAAGAGCATATTTTGTAACACAGAGAAGAACACAACTCAAAAAGCAGTTGTATGCTATACAAAGGGGTTTTCACCTTGTTAGAAACTGCACTGTATTCATCTCATGATTCTAGCACTGAGTATTCATCTTTACCAATATTTCTTAAAAGGTATCTTTCAAGCTACTAATAGTCCAAATAATTTTTATAAAGAAAACAACAATTAACAGGTGACATATTGATGAGTACTTTGCGCCATGAAACAGTATTTAGATCATCTACTGAGATGCAGGGGAATCTGGGCTAAGGTCCCCGCATAGCCTGATGGGAGATAAATCTATACCCTCAAAAGATTTCATAGTGAGTGGAATATCAGTTATTCTGGGTGAGGTACCACCAGAGCTGATCCTTTTGGTATGGTGAACAAAAAGATTTATTCAGTCAGAGGCACACAGGAAGAGAATTTAGAGATGTCCCAAAATTTCATCCATTTCACAGAACAGGGACTGATCAGCCTCAAGAAGAGATGACTGGGAGGGGACCTCATCAATGTCTGTCAGTGTCTGAAGGGAGGGTGTCAAGCGGAGGGAGCCAGTCTCTGCTCAGTGGTTCCAAGCAACAGGACAAGAGGCAACAGATAGACCCTGATGCACAGGAAGTTCCACCTGAATGTGAGAAAGAACGTCTTTACTGTGCAGGTGACTGAGCACTGGAACAGATTTTCCAGACTGGTTGTGGAGGTTCCCTCAATGGAGATATTCAGGAATGGTCTGGACTCATTCTTGTCCAATGTGATACAGACTGACCCCATGTAAGCAGGGAGATTGGACCAGATGTCCCTCTGCGGTCCCTTTGAAGCTCACCCATTCTGTGGTTCTGTGATTCCTGTGGGTTTCTAGGACAATTGCCAGAAATATTGCTAGAACTGACAATTATCTCTATCAACTTGTCTCGTATTTTCAGCTATCATCTTCAACAAAATCTTATTAATAATTAATACCACAGACAAAATAACAGAAATAATATTAATACATATTTATACTTAATAGCTTTGAATCATTTCAGTTACACTTATTATCATAGCAAAGCTGTGGAATTCTATAAAAATCTAGTTAAAATGGAAGAAAAAGAGTACTGTGTAAGAAGTTCAGATTGAGGTCATATTTTTCATCTCATCAAGTCACAGATGCCACCAGTAACCAGAACGCATTTCAGTAGGTGTACCAAAATTAACTGTTTGGTTTGGACAAAGCTTCTGTTTATGAAGCACTGCAATTTAGCAATGCTGCTCAAAATAAGGGTCTGAAAAATGGTGTTATCTCCATCTCTAGCTTCAGGGCAAAAGATGGATAAAAATAGTTTTATAAATTAAAGATTATTAAATAATTACATCGCACTCTTTGGACAGCAGTGAAGGTCCACTTGAGTAAGATTTGGACTAGGATCAAATCCTAGTAGAAATCTAGAGGCAATAGTTTGGTAGGTGAATAGAATCTAAAACCTGTGGAACACACAGTGGAAGTACAGAGGCAATGATCCCATTGCCGTGGTGTTCCGTAATAATCCATGGTGTTCATAAATGCTGCCTGGGATAGACAGGACAAGAATTTGTCTGTTTTATTTAACAGTGTCTCTTGGGTAGAAGACTTTTAAATAGTGGTCTGAGCATAAGTCTGATATCTATGTGAGAAGTTAAATTGGATCTCTACTATGGTCATATTTCAGTTTCTTTCCCCCAAGGACAGGACTGTGCACATCTCCCTTTATGTTTGCTGAAGTCATTGACTTAACTGGGCCATAGGAAGAGAGGCAAAACCAGGGAAACTTCTCTCTATGAAGCTTATACATATAAAAAAACATCTAGGAATTCTACTTTTGTATGAGTGGAAACATTGAAAACTATCTCAGAGACGAAGGCCACCACAGCCTCTTGCATCTCATGTAGTCTCAAACACCAGAAAAACCCCACCACTGCTAAATCTCCTGAAGTCTGACAACCTGTCCATTTAGTTTGAGGCAATTTTTCTGTGATTTCTTACACTCTCTTCTGACCCATCTGGACTTCTTAAGGACCAAGTAAACACTCCTGACCAATTCTGGTAGTTTTCAAACCTCAAGGAAGCATTTCTCTGTCTGAAGTCTCCCTCAAGTCTGCTGTGGAGCTTCCTCAGGAACAAAGATCACCATTCTTTCTCACTTGCCAGTTCTCAAGAGACCATAATCCAAGGAAGAAAATAGGGAACTCTTCTGAAGTTCATCAGCAATTATCATACAAAAATAGAAATTGGCCAGACTAATAAGTTCCAACAATTGATCTGGCAGGGTTTGAGCATGTATGAAAACTTTTGTGCTTGCCACTTGAAAGTTTTCAGAGTGATACATCTCAAGAAATATTAGTTGGGTATATGAATAATTTAAGTCAGAACTTCAAAGCTTCTGTATCTGCAGAATCTACTTCAGGAGAGAAGTACTTATGAGACATTTAAATTATTCCTACAGTACAAATGGACAAAATGAAAACAAGAGAAAATAGTAAAGTGGAGAAAAAAGCAACAGGATGGATAATAGAAGAGATTAATTATAATTATGAAAGGGAGATTATTATTTCTGATTATTATATACCATGTTATATATAAATAGTGCACTATAAATAGATTATTTGATATATTAATGTACTGCTGTGATAACTTCCCCTCCTGAATACACTTTTGTAGGAATGTTTTACTGTGACCTTGTTGCCATTACCTACTTCTCCAAACCACCACTCTAGATGCTTGTGGTAGCTTGACATGATTCTGGTCTTCACCATGCCTGAAGAAAGGATTGTACTTATTCTCTTCATGTGTTGGATCTATAAAAAGCATCACCAGTACAAAATACAACAAAACAAGTACAGACAACTTCTGTTTGATTATCTAGAGTACAGATGTGGTTAATACAGTTCTGTGCAGTATGGAGTTGTAAATATTCTGTGCCTTCATATAGAATCTGATCTGTTGCTCAGTGGTGGCTGATAAAGCAAAAAGAATAGTTGCAGGTTAACAGCATTCAAAATAAAGGTTAAAATAGTGGTATTTTCTGCTCTCTGCCTAGAATTATAACAAAGAGCAGAAATTAGAGATGAGCAAATTGTGTAGAAAATAAAACGAGTTTTTTCAGCTTGGTTCAAGCTAGCTCACACTAAACATTTTGCATAAGACAAAATCTCTTCTGTCAAAAAGATCATAAAAAGAACAAAAAATAGAGTGGTATGAAAGTCACGTAATGAAGGGAAATGGTGTAAAGGGAAACCCATTTTCACTCCTATGACCACTGGAATGTAGACATCTGGTAACTGATAATTACCTGGGAAGAACTGATGGGCTGAATATGTGTCCTGAATATGCAACACAGTGAATCAGTCAAGCAAAGAATACTATTTTTTTTCCAAAGTTATTGTAGACTGCATAGATCAGTGGATAAAACTGTATTTTCTTTATGTTACACTTATAGAAATTTCTTCAGAGAAATGTATGAGCTTTAATATTGTTGTAACTATTGTTGCAAAAGCTTACACAACAGCAAAAATACTTTTTTTTGCACAGCATCATTACTTTCTTTTCTAGATTTCATTGCGTGATAATATTTCACAGAATCACAGAATCACAGAAAAAGCTGACTTGGAAGACACCCACAAGGATCGTCAAGTCCAACTCCTGGCCCTGCAGAGCACTATTCCCAAGGGTCACACCATGTGCCCAAGAGCATTGTCCAAACACTTCTTGAACTCTGTCAGGCTTTGTGCTGTGACCACTTCCCTGGGGAGCCTGTTCCAGTGCCCAAACACCCTCTGGGTGAAGAACCTTTTTCTAATCCAACCTGAATCTGCCTTGACACAACTTCAGGCCATTCCCTCAGTCCCTATCACTGGGCACCACAGAGAAGAGATCAGTGTCTGTCCCTCCTTTTGCCCTCATGAGGAAGTTGTAGACTGCCATGAGGTTCCCCCCCAGTCTCCTCCAGGTTGAACAGACCAAGTAACCTCAGCTACTCCTCATATTGCTTCCCCTGAAGACCCTTCACCATCTTTGTTGCCCTCCTTTGGATGCTTTCTAATATCTTGTCTTTCTTATATTGTGATGACCAAAACTGCACAAATCAATTCATTTAGTCCAAAGAGAAAAGATTTCAACAACCTTTCTTCATCTTCTTCTTCTGCTGCACCAGCAGCATTCCCAAACTCTGTAGGAGTTGCATGATCATGAGGGAAAAAAGAAGAGAAATTTCTACCTTACAGCTTTAAGAGATAGTCTATTGGAGATAGTGAAATGCTCCCCTTTTCCTTTTCATACCATTTATATAGAGAAAAGAAATACAGAAGAAATATTAGCAATGAGTAGAGTTGATTGGAAAGTGTACTTCCACAGAGAAGAGATTTTTATTATTTCAGTAGTTTTTGGTTTTACATCACAATTAACATGTCCATAGTTGCCACAAAACAATGAGATTTATGAACCTCAGAACACCTGAAACAGCACATTCATTTAGGGTGGGAAAAAGTCTAAGCTGAGACACAGGACTGTATCACCCAGAAAAGGAATATAAACCCTGCTTTCATGCATCACGGCTGTTGCCATCAGTCCATGCAAAAAAAAAAAAAGGGGGTTGCTTAGCATGAAAGTCTCAGCCACAGGAAAGAATTTTTTTTTTAACTAAAGTGTCAGTCCATGCTGCTAAGAACTTAGGTTTCTATGGGCAGTATATTTGATCCTCAGTCAGGTCTAGTGCACCTATAACCATTCTGTGCTGGTACAATAACTTGCAGAGGATTATTAAAGCACTGAGCCAGTGCTTTATACAGTTGTGTTTGAAAGGGAAAAAAAAGTGCTATTGCCAGTATAGTTTATTTTATCGGGAAAAAAATATATAAATTACAGCACAATGCCTCCCTTTCCTGGCAGAGGCTGTCTATACAGAAAAAGCATTTGCTACTAGAACTGCATCAGCTTAGCTACATCAACAAATCTGCTGTAATATATAAAATGCCTGAGACAGACATAATCACTCTGAAAGCCATTTCTGGTGCAAAGGTGGCCTTCACGTACTCAACCTCAAATACATTCCTAACTTAATTGCAATTCAGTCACTATGAAGTAATATATGTTACCATCACAATAGGCAAAATATGTTGGAAAAAAAGCAGTAATGGTTACCAAAAAACCCCTAGCATATAAAGTCAAGAATGGGTGAACAAAGAGAACAGTCAAGAAGAAATGCTTCACTCTTGTTAAAGTTACTGTCTATACCTGCTATTGCATTGCTGGCCTTTACATATGATTTGGCCTTTGGAGACTTTCAGTTAGAAAGCAAGTGGAAATAAAAGGAAAAAAAGCTAGAAAAAGTAACTACGAATGCAACTTAGAAGACAATATTAATGAAATGTCTTCCTCTCCCCCCAACCTTCGAGTATAACTGCTTTGTAAAACCTTCAGAATATAAAGTATTAGATTTTCTCTTGGTTTTCTTTGTTTCCTGTGAGAAAAAAATATTTCAAGGTCTTTTGGAGATGAATAACGGAAATATTGAGTCTCAAATATATTCTTAACCAAATGGATTGACTTCACTTGTTTGAAAAATTTGATACAAGTGTCCTGCAATTCAGTAGTAAGTCTCTAGCATATGATCAGTCATTCAGGTTTTCATGGAAAGATTTTCAAACATTAAATAAAAACACTGTGTCATTAATTGCTGCCTATTGTTTTTTATGTATTTATATCTTCTATTTTAAAACTATCAGCTAGGAAATGAGTGAAAACAAAACTAGTCACACGCAGTGAGTAAAGAATAGTCAAAAAACTCTTCCAGTTCTGTGAAAGCAGCCTGTGCCAATGGTGAGCCATTAAGAATCACTGTCCATGAGAAGATGCTTTGTTCTCAAAATCCTGCTGAGGGTCAGTGTGTTCCCAAAGTCTAAGATAAAGGAGTCAGGTTTAGTATAGAATGCTCCTTGGCTGAATATTTGTAAACACTTAGGGTCAGGTATCATCTGCTTCACTCTAGGCTTGATTACGGAAAGCTGTTTCCATAAGGCCCTGAAGAAAGACTAGAACTGCATAAGCTCCAAACATGCCTCATTGCCCAACTATGTCCAGAAATACCTATACTGGAATTTATGATTCAAATTCTTTTAAAATTTGGGTTGATGTTTCCAAAACCCCAAGGCAGTAACTACGACCCTGAATCAACGTCTAGGCAATACAAGTTTTGCTGGTTCCCCACTGTCAGAAGGTGTGTGAGACAATCTTGGATATGATAAATACAGGGTTACAGCAGAAGCAGTCCTTTCTCCTCAAATGAGACAATACTATAGTACTATGCTTACCAGAAATTCTTTTAAAGGAGGAAATAATTTTCTTTTCTGAGAGAAACTATCAGTTGTACTGTTTTGTACTATAAAGTGGGAGAAAGTGTCTTTCCAAGTTTGGTGTGTGAGCCATTCCAAAAAAGGAAACTATAAATGAAATAAATGCATAATAATTATGTGTGAATAAATAAATCAGATGGTTATAGAATAAATCTTCTCTTTTAAATAATGTGGTTCCTTTTTAGTTATGTAAGTTCTAGACAAGAATCAAATTTAAGAATTCTTAATGAAAGTGCTGCCTTTAATCTGAACCATAAAAGTCAATGTCAGTAGAAATAACTGTGAGGAGACACATAACACTACACAAAAGTCCAGCTCTGGTATCAGGGTTATTACAGTTATTAGAGTGAATCATTTCCTTCTGTAAAAAATCATGATTCACAGCTACATAAACATGCTTTTCAGAGGAAAGGAAGAGTGGTCTACTCTGTTTTTCAGACTGCCCAGGTATAAATCAAAAGCAACAAGAGCTGCTGCTGCTGAAGCAACAACACAAATCTACATTGATTGATAATGAAATATTTGTTTTCTAAAGAAAAACTGAAGTAATAAAATGTTGAGATTATCAGTCTTTTAAATTAAAGCAGCAGGTTCTTATGCAAGAAATTAACAATTTCTATTTAAAAATTTTCTTTCTCCCTACTTTGAAAGAAGGTCAGAGCTTGTCTCCAAGAAGGCTAAGGATGTTGGTCTTCACAATTCAGTCTCTACACCCTGGGCTGTTGTACTTGAAAGCCTCAACAGAGATGACCACCAGCTTGCACAGATATATCTTTGTGCACTGCAATTTTTAGAACAGGGAGATCACTTGCTTCTTTTACCTCATGAAATTACATCTGGTCTTCCTACAGAAGGCCACATAAATACCAAAACGACTACTAAGATTTGAAATCACTAGAGAAGAAACCTTCTTCTACCCCTTGTTTTTCTGCCAGAAATTTTCCAGGTGACACAAAAACTTAAAAATACATTTTCTAATAAGTTGTTTTCCAGGGTGTATCAGGATTGGTTTTGTTTTCTTCTAAAAATAATCACAGATTGAATGGACATTGGGAGGTCACATTTGAATGGACATTGGGAGGTCAGCTGGTGTTGACAGTTTCTCAAAGGGCCAACTTTGATTAGGTTTACATCCTGTAGTAGTCACTCAACAAGAGGAAAAAAAGACAGATCTAAAATGAGCTTGAAATCTGATGTGCTGCAATAAAAAGTCCCACAACAAGCAGAAGAATTGATGAGAAACAAGCAGAAGAACTGATGAGGAAAACTACAGAGTTAGTCCCCAGAGGTAGATAAAGAGATTATAAACAGCTATAAAATACACATATTAGCAAGATGTGAACTATACTGTAATGAGGACATCCTTCTGAAGCATAGTGAAAGACAAGTCCAAAGATGTGGTGCAGTATTTCTAAGACTTAGAAAGGTATTTATGCAGAAAAAAAGTAGTATACAACAGGGTCATTCAGCAGCTGGTAGGCAGGCACTGGCACTTCACAAAATATGTTGTTCCACCTCTAAAGCTCAGGTTTGTCATCTCATTTAATATAATAGGAGGGTTGGGTTGTTGTCTTGTAAAGGAGGGAGCAGAGCGCTTATTCCATTCTTCTAAATACAATTTTTTTTACTGTCCATTAAATTACTACACTTTGTTCATTTTAAACAATTCACAACAAACAGTGCTCTATGAGGCATCAGGCGCTTGAAACCTCCAGTGACTGCTAAAACCAGCAATTGTAACAAATGTATCAGAGCTATGGCTATGCTAGGAACTTGAAAAATCTTGCAAAATCTACTAAATATTCGGATCCCTTTTTCTTTTTTTTCCTAAGAGACTTTATTCGTGGTTAAAGCTGAATATAAGCTTCCAAAAAAAGGGAGGGCTGATATTAGAATAGTGTATGTGTGTCTGGTAAGTGCTTTTGGTGAAAGATACTAAAAGATGTGGAAAAAGATGTGAAAAAATGCTTAGAACTACAGGGTTGATCTCAGGTCTGGAATAAAAATATCCTTGCACTGACAGATTTAGAGTGTACAATTTGTTGAGTCTGTCAAAAGAAACAGGAGCTGGAACTTGATTATAGCATGGAAATGCTTTGACAGGAAGAAAATAAGTACAAACACCTTTGTAATCTGCAGAAAAAGTACAACAAGAAACAGCATTTGGGGCTGAAGCTAAACAAAATAATATCTAAAAATCCAACACGTATTTTTTCATTTGCTTTCCAAAAGAAAGGAATTGGATTGTGTCTGTCTTGTCTGTCTCTCTCTCTACCTGTTTGTGCTTGAGTCTCTTGATAAATTGCCACCACGTTGGCCACAGAAGAAGATTCATTATATCAGAAGTACTGCCTTAAAAATTACTAAGTCTCTGCAAGATGCAGGAAAATAAGCAACTAGAAGAGGAAGACTGTGTGGATGGTCTCCAAGATGAGAAAGACATGCACTCAGTTCCCATCAGACTTTAATGAATGCCCACTGGAAGAGTTGCTATCCATGCTCTAAATGTAAGGAAAAATTTCCATTACCGTTAACATGCTACTAAACACCCAAGAATCTGAATTAGAGATATAAATCCATAGGAACACAAGATGTTTCTACTACTTGCAGAACTAAACCAGACAAAAATTAGGATGATTAAACTCTAGAGAAAAATAAGAAGGGAAGAAATGCACCTCCTTAATTTATTGCTATTTCCTATTAGGGTTTTTATGCACACATGGTAAGAGCTTTTCTCCTGGACAGTCTCACATCTACATTGAGTGGAGTATCAAAGGATAGAGGAATGGAGAAAAAAAAAAGGCATCACAAATGAAGCGTCATCATACCATTAGAAAAGGTAGAGCTGTGCTTCTCTGAGAGGAGATGGAAAAAAACAGGACAATGGGCTATTGCCCATACCAGTGAGATGTTTAGTCATGCAAACCCCAAGACTGTGGTTGAGCTATGGCTCAGGTACTGCCCTCAGTTTTTCAGCATCATCATAGTCCTAGATTTATAGAGGTCCCTTCATTCATTGTTATTAGGATGAACTGCGAGGTGAATTATCTTAAATATCTAAAGTAGCCAATAGACTTCATTACAAACACTCACTTACAGCAACAGTAATGAGGTTTCATTCCTGCTAACCTGGAAGACCAATATTTTCTTTATTTATCTTTCAACATGGTTCACTTACAGTTTCATGGGTCACTCACTGGCTAATAACAAGGGGCTATACTTTTGGAGAACTGTACAATACTGTAGTAAAAAATCTTAGCTGCTTTGGGAAAAACGGTCTTTTTTAAGCCTAAAGTGTTTCCTGATTTGAAGCATAGACTATTTAGCATTAATGTGTGGTCATTTGACTTTGCCAAAGTCCTATTTTAACAAGCCACTCTCACAAAACCAGTAGACTACCAAATACTAGTTCTAAGTTGTCCACACACTCTGATATGTATGAAATAAAGAGAACAAACAGAATATTCATTTGATGTATCATAGGGCTTGAAAGGGAGCACAGCAGAAAAAAAACAAAGAAACGTGAAGGCTACAAATGTGAATTCTTGTATATTGCTGTTCCAGGACACTAATAGTGCCTTCAAACAAAATGGATTCCATCCAATGGCAGAGTTGCTGGAACACATGATATAGGGTGCTCAGTTAGCTGGTTAAGCTATTTTAACAGTGGTGATTGTTAAATGATAGAGATTGCCATTACACCTGTAAATTGTAAAACCATACAAAGAAGGAAAAAAAAGCAAAGAAAATTAAGGGTTCTAGTTAGCTGTTTCTTTTTTTCCCCAAGTGTTACCTTTTCCCAGATATTAGCCCAAATTAACCTGCTTGGTCCACTGCAATGAATTTTTCAAAAGGCTCAGCTGGTATCAGAATATCAGCACTTTCTCCCCTAGAATATCAGCACTTTCTCCCCTCTGTCCCTAAGGATGTCCAATAAAACTACTGCTGGTATTTCCAGTCACTAACAACAGCCGGAAGATTCTTGGAAAAGCTTTAAATTATTGACTGAAAAGAGATCAGAAACCATTGTGCAGCACTCAGCAGGGGTTGGTTGGAAGGATCTGATGAGCATTAGTAAGGGTTAGATCAGGTCCAGTTTGTCCTTATAGTGTAATCAAAGTCCTATATCAAAGTTTTGTCACAGCTCTTATATGAATGACAGCGACAATCTATTTCCACACAGATTCATGGCAAGATTGCAGCCAAAAGACCAGAGCATCTGGGGCTTTCTTCCTCCTCTGATTGGGAGGCAGCAGTTTTCTTCACAGTCTGCTGATTTCTCTGCAACAGTATTTCCATTAAGACCTGTCTGGTTAAAAGGTTGTACCCACCCCAGCCAAGAAAAGGGAAAAACACCGAAGATCCATCCACATGAATATTCCTCTATATATATATATATATTTTATTTTTTTTTTTTTACAATAACAGTGAAGGAGAGCAGCAGAAGCAATTTTTTCTTGCTATCAGTTTACCCTAATACAAACCAAGTGGTTATGGAAGAAATGTAGTATTGGCTATCCAAGCATGCAATCAATCTAGTATGTTCACTCATGTGCCCTGGAAAAACACAGTTCACAGATGATAACATAACTGTTTGAGAACTGACAGTATCTCATGTGCAGGGATGGGTAGTGACGTGGAGAAAAGTATGCTCAAAAATTCATTCAGTATTCTTCTTGTCCCCATTCCCTTGAACACCAGGTTCACAGATGTTTATGACCTCTAAAAGCAATGTGCACAAGTACTCACAGAAGAAGCTTTGGTTGCAAGAATTTTCAAAGAAACAAAAGTCCTAATACATGGCAACGTGCATCAGGCCTTACAGCTTTCTGAGGCTTACAGCTTTCTGAGGCTGTCAGAGACTGAAATATTATAGTTTATGACTTAAACATTTTCTTGAAGGACTTTTGTATTACAAAAGCTGCAGAGAAGACTACTGCACCCTGAATGGGGCCCTGACTGAGGCCTTACACTGCTCGATGATGAAGATAAGATCAAGTAACAACTCAGGGCTGGGGACATTCACTGAGCACAGGCTTAACACCTCCAAGGTGGAGACCACAGCCCCAGGCTATCAGCTGCCAGGCTCGAACAGACCCTCGAACCAAGGGGTGGAGGGAGGAGAGGCTTTGGGTACCTTGGAAAAGCCTCTGGTCAGAGGTGCTGTGACTGCCCATCCTCCACTGTGCAGAGGAGCCCAGCTGAGGGGTCCTCACAGGGGGAGGAAGCTTATCCACAGCAGGAGGAGGTGACATGGCCCATCACAGGGGCCCCCCTCAAAGGGGTCCCCAGACCCTGCACCAGAGATGATGCAACACACCCTCAGTGTTGCAAGGGACAGTGTCAAGCTAGCCCCTGCAAGAGAGGGACGTGGGTGTTCCCACCTGGCCCAAAGTGTACATTAATCCGTGGGATTCTGCCCTCTTCGGCGTGTGGTGTGGTGGCATGTGGTGGCGTGTGGTGTTGTGGCCACAGCGGCGACGGGGAACCCTCACCACCAGCAGAGCAGATGGAGGGGAGCAACGAGACATCATTGGGACCCTGAGATGGGTGATCTGCTTCCACCTAACCCCTGTCACCTCTTCCTGTTCCCTCACCCCCCATGCACACTTCTTTTTCTATTTCTTTCTTTCTTTTCTCTTTCCTTCTCTTTGCCTCTCTACTATTAAATAAAATACATCAATTTTTTAGCGTCAACATCTAACCTCATTTGGTTTTAATCTCGTTTCTGGGAATATTTTGAACTTTCTAAGTTCTTTCCGGTTTATGCACAGAGACTTAGCTTGCTTTGCTTTTCTGGGTTTAAATCAGATCGTAACAGAGGCTTCCATGTAAGATGCAATTACAGAAAATGAAAAGGAGTAAGAAAACACTCACGTAGGGAAATTAAGATACTGTGAGTTTCATTTTCTGAATATAAATACATTCTCTAATATCACTTTCATAAATTTTTTTATTTTCCTTGTATATTGTCTCCTGTGACATAAATGATGTAAGACTAAATTTATGCCAGAAGGCACATGGCTTTAGCATTGAATTGGAACTCAATGGAGAATTTCTTTTTACATGATGGGAGCATTTTCTCAGGAGGTATTTATGAATTGATATTGAAATCAATTGGTGGATTTGGAAATCACTCAATAAGGTAACAGAAATTACTCTCTGCTATTTCCTATTCTTGGTGTATGGTAATAATATAAAGCCCTTATAGACAAAAGATGCTAAGTGCCAGTATTCCCTTCAGAGCATCTTCTCTCTTTCACACAGAAATTGCCAGATACCTTTTTGGCTGTTCCTGTCTCCAGAGTTCTTCAAAACACAGAGCCAAAGTAGGTAGAGAAAGGACAGGTCTGAATTCACATAAACCTGCTACCACCTGGTTTGCATGGAACTTTTCCAATGATGCAATTTATTGTACTGTCCATTCCAGATATGACTGAAAGCAAAGACCTTGAAGACTTTGATTCTGCAAGCAGCCTGAAAGTTGTTGGAGACCAGGCTGGGCAAACAGAACTGCTGCAGAATGATCCCCTCTCCTTGTGGGATTATAGCAGTAAAAAATGCTTGGCAGAGACTATGGGAAAAGCCCATAATTTCATGATAGAAATTTACAGTCTCTTTAAAGGCAATGGAAAAGTGTCTAAGACAATGAGGAATCAGGGTTATTACATTTGGTAATGTCCATTTAGACAAGATTTTTGATGATGTATGGAGCTTGGTTTGTGACAGGTTTCTGATTTTTTTTCAGTCTGATGACATTCATTATCACCACTGACCTAAAATTTTAATAGAGTTTTGTAAATTTTTTTTTGGTAACATTTCTGTTGGTGCTACTTATTTTTAAAGTTTTCACAGAAAGAGATGAGTTTTTGCAAAAAGTCTTTACCATTATCCCTGTACGTGAAAACATTCTCAGACATTATCCTTTTAGTAATTTTCTATTAACCTATGCAGTCACATTAGAATGCTTTATAGACAAGTTTTGCTTGGTTAGTTATATTGCAGCAAACTGTCTTACCTATGGGATTAAAAAAATAAATATTAAGCCACCTTAGTCCCAAGATGTGTTACTACATTATTAATGGTTCTTGTTTGCCTGACCTTACAAAAAGATAGTTGATTTTGTTGTTCCAAATAAGTATAAATAATTCAAGAAAGTGTTTTTATAAGCAGGTTATTACCTATAAGGATGTAGCTTTTAAGACAGCCTTTAGTATAAAATATGTATAACTGCCATATATATTATTAACAGATACCCAAAATTGTTAGCACAGTACCTTATTACCAGAAAAACAAATGAGAATTCTGATATGAAATACTGCATCAGAAGAGATGGGTGAAAGTAGACAGGTTTTTTTCTTAAATGCACCTGCTTTCCATTCATGGGAATTGAAACAAACATCAGTGTAAGGGCTTCATGATGTTTTATGTCACTGTTATCAGTTTAGAGATAGCAGGAAAAAATAAGAACTTATTTCACAGAAAAAGGAACATGAAATCATGTCTCACTGGAAGGGAAAATAAGCATATTTGCCATCAAGAGGACAATCTGCTATTTCATTCCTTTGATGCAGTTCATATTACGATGGTCACAATGTCAGGATTAATTAGACCAGAGGGTGGTGTAAATGCCAAAAGAAGAAGTTGCCGTACATCTGTTCTAATTTATCTCATGGATGTTCCTTCAGTGAGTAAGTGAAGAGTGTGTCTTGGGCCATCTGTGACCCAGTTAGAGTGAGCAGGATGGCCTGTTGCCTTGCGGGTGCCAGGACAGGAGTTGTGACAAAAAGGTCAAAGATTGGTCTGATGAGTGCTGGGGAATTTCCACTTGTGTGCAAACCTGTGACTGAAGAGAGGTAAGAGAGACTCTCAGATGACCCAAGTGACCTTAAAAGGGAAAATAAAAGCTGGATCTTCTCAGGCAATCCTCTCTAGGTTAATCTGTTAGCAAAGGAATAGACATATTGATAAAAGTCCATTTATTGATGCAGAAATAGTGTCAGGAAGAAAGCCAGTCAGGAACCCTATGGGAAGAGAAAAAAGTGTCCTCTTAAAACATGTTTAAGCAGGACTTAAGACACCAAATAGTAAAGAAGGAAAGATGACAAATTACTTTGTTCAAAGACTCAATTAAAGCTTTATATTGACCTGTACTTTCAGTACAAATGTTATAAAGATGGGATGGGGATGCTTCACAACATGATAAAACAAACAGTGAGCAAAAGCTCTGTGTGTTTGATTGGCTGTCTATGAATTTGAAAGAAAAGAGCAGACAATGAGTTAGCAGAGATTCCACATTTGCATTTCTAATGTTGGGTCATAGAGGACTTGGGGAATGATGTTGAAAATAGTAAAATCATGGTCACCCCGAATATATTTATTACATGCAGCTGCCTTAAAAATTCAGTGCCAAAAAAATAGTTAAATTGGACCAGCAAGAATCTTTTTTTTTTTTTAATCTGGTAAAGATTAATAAAAATGCTGAGAGCCAACACAGAAGAGGATTGGAAAGCAATGCGTTAAAAACCCCAAACTATGTGAGAACTGAGAAATTGCTATCTAAACATACAACTGGAGATGGGTTTATTATAAGCAATAATGGCCATCAAAAATTCAGCGCAATTTTCTCTTGAATAAGCTAAAGGATCACATCCTGGGGCTTTAGCTTTCCTCCATGTGCTAGGAGAGAATTTAGAGAGGTGTAATTAAAAATCAGGCTTCTACAGGGATTAGCTGAAGTGAAAAAAATGGTACAAGGATGGAAAAGAATTAACTAATAGTGATGTAATGCCAATAGGAGCAAACAAGGTTCTCAGTTTTATAAAAAAAAATAAAAACAAAACCTATTTTAATAAAGGAAAAGAAAAGAGAGAGGGACAGTTTTTAACAAGCTATCTACATGAGATGGCATAACTACAAAGGAACAAGATTTTAAAAACTCAGGGATGCAAATAAAGATGGAGAAGAGCAGAAGTTATATGAAGCAGCAGGAAATTTAAGGATGAGCATTGTGAGAAAGTGTCCCCCAAGTGGAGCCTGTGAAAGTGAAAAGTAGCCTCTTCAGGAACTGCTGAACCATATGTCTGTAAAAGGCTCCAAAGAAAGCATTAAAAAGACAGTTTGATGGAGCTAACAATCTTTCATTGCAGGTAGCTAAGCTAAATATTACATAACTAGAGGTCATTTCCACCACTGCACTCTACTAATTTCCTATAGCACTTCACTTAATTGAACTAATTTTCATTCAAAATCACATTGAAACAGATAGACTTAAAATTGTTCCAGGAAGCTTTTGCATAACTATTAATTTGCTTTACTAGTTTTACTGAGCAAAAGGATCACCAAAAGATGCTACTCAAGGAGAAAAATGGGAATAATCTCCTGGATCTTGTCGCAGAATCAGAGGTAGAAAAGAATCCAAACCTTTTTGCATTAAGGTCTGCAATTCACTTGAACCCCAGCAGCTCTGAATAACTATGTCTGCTATGCATCAATAGCTATAATGAAGAGAGATTGATAGAAAGCAGAGATTTAGTAGCAACTCAGCAATTAAATTGCACAGCTAGTCTTTCTTCTACTGTTCCCTGGTGCATACAATTCTGTTCATTAATCTGCATGTTGATTATAGCCCCTCTGTGATATTGATCTGTGTTTCACGGTCCTGTGTTTGCAACAACATGCAGTTGTGACAGGCAGCTACAGTACTGCATACATATTGAATAATTGCTGAAATATTTAAAGCCAGAAAAAGAAACAAAAACTAGCGGTCTTTGAACTGATTAGAGCTTCTGCACATTTGCTATGGCAATATTTTCTTTTTCCCTGCAGTTGGTATTAATAGAAAGAAAAATGAAACAAATTTACGCAAAAGAGGACAACACAAACCGATCCCTCAGAAGTCGTTTGACTTGAGCAATCTCAAAAACAGTATTCTTCAATTTTTCAACCAATTTTATGCCTTTACAACAACTTATTCCTCGCGATATGTTTGTGTGGACAAGTACAAGAAGATTATTATTTGCCATTTTATTCACTAGTGAAAGCATTTCTCTTCCTTTTGCATCCCAGTTCCATATTCTGAATCTTCTGTATTTTTATTTGGATTTGCTCCAATGTAGCAACTGTTTAGTTTATTTTTTATTTATTTAAAGAATACACACTCAGAAGAATTTGTGGATACATCCCTACTTGAATTGGGCAGTTATCCTATCAGCTGTGTTCTCTGGGTGTCTACACCACCAGATACAAGACTGGAGGGGATAGCTCCTGCCTGGAGGAGGCCCTCACATCGCACCTGGAAGATGATCCAGAGTGATGTAGCGGGAAAAACTGAAGGGCAGACATTTTAGAGTGATTAAGAAGGTGCTATAGAAAATTAGCAGGAAAGGGAAAGTTGAATCTTAACACCAAGGCTGCCTGGAAAAAAAAGCATGTGATGTGACAGCATATAAGAGCAAAAGAAAAGCAGAGCTGACATAGTCAGCAAGTGCATCTCAGGAGCCCAATTCTGTCCCTTTGAGAGATGGCTCACTATGTCAACAAGTGCCTCCGGTGAGGCAGAGGAAATACTCCTCGACCATTTTTCTTCCAGATTTCTCTTGTGATGAAAAGGGAATCACTGCAAAGAAGAAGGAAATGTTGCTGAAAGGAGAACAGAAGGAAGAAAAATGACTGAAGAGAAGAAAGCAACTGATGGGGAAAAGAAGGAAAACGTGAAATAAATGGAAGCAAAGCACAAAAAACAAAGGGGGGAAAGTAACAGCCAGAAGAAGGAAAGGTTTTCTACAATATCTGTCTGTAAGAATGATAAGCAAAGCAGACGCAGTACAAAACCAGTTTGATTATCAGTAGGATGGCTATCTATAATAGGATACTAGCCCAGTCCTGAAACATTCATGCATTTACATCCAGTGGGTTTTTCTGTCCCTTTAAACATTTTTTCCTGCCACAAATCAGGAAGAAACTGAGAAATCTTCTTTTATTTTAATTATTTTTGCAAATTGCTAACAACACTGGTATAGTCAATAACCACTGTTACAATGCAGGTGTGAAAATTTAGTGTTTGGCTTCTTGGTTTTAGCGGCTTTGTGCAGAGATTTGCACAAGGCTGCCATCTATTTATGTGAGTACCCTATGAATATAGTTCCCATACTATGAAATACTTGTACGAATCTCTTTCAGGATAACTACTTGCAAAGATTATTCAATATCTTCTGTTGGTGCCATTCCATTTTATATGGATTTAAATTATTTAAAATATGCATTAGGTCAAGAACTATGTGAAAGCTCTGCCTCACTTGCAATGAAGCTAATAGCTGAGGTGGTTTAAGACCATCTTAATCACTGCTTAACTCAACACTTCACTGGGGATTACAAATCAGGCTTGATTAAACTGAACCCATACCTTGGCCACTGGAGTTCATAGCTTGACGTCTTAATATCAGCAGCCTTTGGCAGAGAGACAGAACAGGCAACTGTGGACAGCAGCTTCCTAAATTGTCAGAGCAGGATCCACCAGAAATTTTCTGACTGAGTGTTAATTTTAGACCCAATAGTAATGGTACCCACCTGAGAAGGGACAATCTCAAATCGTATCACCTCCAGAGTTAAGCAGAATAGATATTTACCCCTTGCCTTGCTCAGAGAAGTGTCTTGTGTTTCACAGTATCCAGTTCTGGTTCACTAGCACTTCCTAGGCATTAACGAAAATTTTCCCAAAAAAAGCAGTTTGTTGAAAAAGATCAAAATCCATGGTGTATTTGCACTTTGGTGAAGCAGTGAGTCTTGTTTTCTGCTTTCTGCCCAGCTCCTGAAACACAGAGACACCTCGAGCACAACAACAGACAGCTCTAAATGAGCTGGAGATTCTCTCTGACAATATTTTTGTTATCAAATGTCTGGCTGTACTTATTTTTCATTCACTGACTGCTTGATTCATTGCCAGTGGTTCTCTGCCAGTGGAAACATCCACCCCAGTGGATTGCTAACAGCACTTTGGCTTTAAACTCCAGGCAGATTCCACAGAGTTGAGCCAGCAAGAGTTGCCTGGAAAATGCACAGGGTCTAGGGCCAGCACAGGTCCTGAGTGCAGCAAGGGCCGTGGTTGGTAGCACCACAGAGCAGGACCATGCAGGGGCTCTCTGCTGCCAGGAGCTGCCAGGGTGTCTCCCCACCACTAATGAGCTTATTAAATTTATACCTAGTTTTAGCTGCCACCCACTAATTGCATTTTTCTCTTTTTCAAGATACGGTAATTTACAGGCCTGAGTTTTCTACTTCTATTCTGCCTTTAATTTAGCCAGTCCTTGCCTCCTGCTAATTTTCCTATGTTTTATTTCACATCTTCAGGACATTTTCCTCAGAGGTCATTTCTTCCTGATGTTTTATATTCAGGCATTCTCAATTGTTGGCCTAATATTTGTTTTATGAGTCTCCACTTGATTTACGATTTCTTTGCTCCTGCCTCCATTTTTTTACTGTTATTGCCATTTCCATCAGCCTGACCTTACTCTTTGTGCTGCTGATCTCAGCCACTAGAACAACACTTCCTCCTGACTTTCATCCTAAATTAACTCTGTCTTGTGAGGCTCATTCAAATGGCATTTGGAATTCAGATTTCCTGAGCTTGATATTGCAAGCCCCAGAGTAGTTCTTGAGAAAAGAAAGGCCACCAGAATTTGATTACAGCCAAAAGGGTAGGACAAGCATACTGCAAGTTGTCTATTCCTGCATGGATCAGCCTGGCTCCCCCAGCTTGGCAGAAGTGCCATGCCATTTTAGTGCTGCTGGCAAGCCTTTGACTCCCACTTTCAGTGGCAAACCACAGGGTAAGGCACCACCAAGTGCCAGGATGGTTGGCAGAGCCTGGCATGCTGTAGACAAGAACATGCCATGTTTCACGTTGGCTGTCCCCTTGCTCCTGACAGATTCAGGTGCCACTTCTCCACATTTAATCTTAGCTATGCTCTGTGTTTTGTATTTGCTCATACAGCCTCTCTACTAGGATGCACTCTATCCATCCTTTTAGTTATTATTTTAAATCTTTTTCAAAAAGTCCAGCCAGCCTTAGACCCAGAAGGTTGATTCACCATCTGTTCAAAGTGAAAAACATCAGGGTAAATAAAATTTGGATAAGGAGGCTCACAGTAAACAGGCCAGATCTTTCTAAAATGTTGGAGGTAATAAAGCATCTTAATCATGCAGTTTTCTTGTCTCGAGCACAGCCATTTGTTTTGAAGTTTTAGACAGTCCTTAATTTTTGAACCCTTTCTTCCCTTTCAGCTTAGACTACAGCATACATGAGTAACACTGAGAGACTGGAGGAAGGAGAGTTAACAAGTTGAAGGCATGAGCTTTAGATAAAAGCTAGTGTTACATATTTTTCCACATCAAAACACCAAGAATGGGCACTGAAATAACCTAAATATTTTTTTTACAAATAGGTGCCTTAGGGCTAGTGGATTTTAATCTTGGATGAGTGCTGCACACGGGTTGCCTTATCTCAGAAAATCTGATGCTCTTAATGCTTGCACATGTGAAGGGCTAATTTTTATGCATTTTTCTGGGGTACAGAACTGCCTGCAGTTTTGAAACTAGACCTTAATTTGCAGACTGAAAAAACCAAATCTTGATTTACCCAGAATTGTCTTTCACTTGTTTCCATTTTCAGGGGAGTTTCATCCCAGAATTTAGAGGATTAAGTTCATCCCTTAATTATTGCAAGTGACCAGGCATTTATCTTCTCTAACATATCAAAAATTACGCAATTTACTTGAGAATTTTAAAAAAGAAATCAATATGTTCCCAAGATAAACATACTGTCTCCTTGCTCACACTAGGGAAGCCAGTCAAGGGAAGTTAATTGCCTAGACCCGTCAGTGCGGAGAACAGCATTAATAAATGGGGTGTACTGGCTTGTATAAAGGACAGATGTGAGTTTTCTGCTCCACTGTACGATGAATTAATTCTCTCCCTTTTCTACTTTTTCTCAATTTATATATCACAGTGACCACTGAGGAGCTGTGTTTACAGTCATTTTGCCAAAGTGCTGCCAGACCCAAATCCTGGATGCATCTTGCGCTGTATGGCCCCATCCTTATTCTTCAGACCTCATCCCCAGGTCAGGTCAGTCTGGAAAAATGCTCAAGTATGAGACATAAGTAACATCTAATCCGAAGATGGGAATAGCTGAGCCATCTGTCATCTACAGACATATTCTCTGTCTCCCCTTCTCTCCCCTCTGTATTATTACTTACCCCTGGGGACCACAATGTCTGAATTATGTTGCCATCCCTACCAAAAAGCTTGCTGCAGAGGAAAAGATAGGATGCAGAAAAAATCCACGTGAGGTTCGGCAAGTCAGCTGGTGCTTAAGGCAAGAGCAACTTGGCAAAGGGGCCGCATCACCGTCAGCTGTTCTCTCGTCAAACACCAAGCCATTCAGGACTCCTGGCTTTCCACTTGGCTAAGGAAGGGCAAAACAGCACTCATGGTTCTCTGGCTCCCTGGCTTCTGCCCACCAGAGCTTGTGCTGTCACTTAGGCAATTGAAAGAGTAGGGCAATTGAGCTAGCCCAGGGGGAGGAGGGTGCTGGCACACCTAACAGAGTTGCAAGGCTGCCGTGTTTGGATGCACAAGAGCTGGAATAGCAAGGGCAGGGACAGCCCCAGCTTCCTAAATCCCTTCAGATAGCTCTCATCCTTGTAGATACACTGCAGACCAATACAGCTGCGCAGAACTGGGGACAGGAAAGGTGTTAACTCAGAACACACCAGTTACTTAGTGAAAATTTCCCACATGGATGTTGTTAACCAAAGGGGAACAAGAAGAGAGCAAACACCATCATGTGGACAGGGGAGTTTCTGAGCACCTACTGAACGAGCTGCTGTGCAGTAGCTACGTACTGTGCAGTACTTCTGTGCCCAAAGCCAAAGTGATTATCACATCCATTACCGTTTTAGGGTCCAAACTTCTTCTTTTAAAAGTCTTTCACAATTTTAAGAGGCATGACTATGAAATATTACGCTCTCCCTGCTTGGGTCACTAATCTGTGCTTCACAGCTTCCACAGCAAAGTAGTCAGACACGATTTCGAAATACGTTGTTTTAGTAAAATATACTTTTATCAGAAAAAAGAATTTGTCTAAAATTATAGGGACCATCCTTGCAGTCTGATATGCAGAGGACTTGTGCAGGCTTGGGAATCATGTAAGTACAAATCACGTGTCATAAGGGTCATACATGTATATATATACACAATCCATAGTATTTTTTAAAAGCTACTTTTTAAACATGTCCTCTTAAAGTTTCTGCTCACTCAGGACAATGTGTACCATTCAGCTGATAATTTGACATTGATTTATTTGTTATTCTGCTCCTCAATTGCCATGGTATATCTGTGTGATCCTGCTGTGTATCTGCAGACTAGATAAGTTGTACAGTATATGTCTTAAGGCGTTCATACTACAGCACTCTTCCAAGATCATTCAGGGTCTAATCTAAAGTCCAGCAAAATCAGTGGGACTCTTGGCAGTTACTTCAGTGAGGTCTGGAACAGGCAATAAGCACAAAGACTCTTTAAAAGATATATTTGAACAGGAATTGCTGCAGACATCCATGATCCATCACTGCTTCAAGACTAGGCAGTGAAAATATGCAATATCTGTATGCTTGATGACACAACTAAAAAAAAAAAGAATAGAAAGAAAAAGGGTGTCTGCTTTCCTTTTAACAGGAAAAGTTTTAATCAAGTGTGCTACATTATCTAAATGTATACTGAATCCATAAAATAGAAAACTGTAGCGTGCATAATATTTTCATTAAAAATTAAAGTCTGTGTGAAAAACATTTTAAAAGCTTTTTAAAAATTACATTGTACTTTCCCATCATGTCTAACTTGTCTAATGCAACATATATAATTTCATTAAAATTAAGCATATAGGCCTCCTCTCCCTGCTTTATCTCCTCCTCTTTGCTCCTACCAGTATAGCACCACTCATGCTAAGATTTTCTCATCTAAGAGGTCTCAAATTCAAACCTCCTGAGGGTATCAAATTAAAGAGCTGCAGTCATAATTTCTCATTCTACAGGGGAAATAGGATCATGTCTCAAAGAGCATCCTTCTTAGCCGCTCTTTACACGCAAAGGAATACTTACACTAATAGAGTTACAAACACTGGCTAATCTGTATTGCTGTCTTTCCCTTTCACATCTCCTTTGGGAAAATCACTGTCTTATTCTATATATTTTTATATCCTAGGTTTTTTTCTCTTTAAAATCAGATTGAGTTAATCTTCTGCATAAACATTTTATTTACAGTGTTTGCTCTCATAGGAAATTATATTAAATTTAAACTCTATAGCTGATTAGCCCTAGCCTGACACTGTAGAGTACTTGCTTGATGTACACACATGCACAAGCTTATACACAAGGAGATCTCGGCTTTGCTACATATTGGTAGAAAAGAAGTAAATATTGACATTCTAGTAATTTCCCAAAGTCTCCAGTGAGGGCTGGGAAACTCTTGTGGCTTGCACTGTACAGAAAAGAAAATTTAATTGTATCATACAAAAGAAAAACAATAGTTATCCCCCATTCCTCAGCAATATGTGCACTATAACTGAATAAATACATCAGTGGGCTTTTTCATGTTTAATGGTGCAATTGCATCCCATATTCCTAGAATATTTACAACTATTATATTGCATTTAAAAAATGAAAACAAAAAATAACAAACAAATGAACAAACCCAAACACCCAGAAAAAGAAAAAAAAAACTAAAAAACCCTAACAAACAAACAAAAAAAAAACCCAAAGCAAAACAAACAAACAAAAAACTAGAAAGAACCTCTTGCCAAAACCTGCAGTATTTTTTCTGTATTATGTCAGTCTTTTCTGAAGTAAATGCATGGAGTCTTCATAAAATGGTTTTGCATAATTCTAATGCTATATAAAAGACCATACCTTTGTGCTGTGCCCTCCTGCTTAAAATCAAAGCAAAAATTCATCCCATGTATCTTACTTTGATGGTATAATTTGTCATTACAGCTGTAACTCTGTTGTCCTTCTGAAGCATCCGCTTCAATTGTTATCATAATTATCAGCCTTTTTGTGCATTTTTCTCCTTGTCAAAAGTTATGGAACTGTCAGTTTGCCTCCCCAGCTCCTTCCCAGGCCCAGCTGATCTGATACAAAATGTATCTCTATGCCTTATGCTCTTTCTTTGAAGTGAAGCAACTCGGGAACAGGAGCCAGGTTGGGATATAGCCCACATTTCATAAGCACTATCAGCCAGCTTTGGCTATCTCAGCCCTCAAAAACCAGCTCAGAAGGCTTTGCACACCTCAAACTTGTCCTGCATCTCCCTGCCATGCCCTAGGGCCCATAGTACACTAATGGCAGCCTGCCAGAAAAGAAAATGAGAGCAGCCTGGCAGGCTGGAACAAAACCCTTTCATTATTCCAGATGTTTTCCTTGAACAGAACAAAATTAACAAAGCAAGCAAGCAGTTATTTCCTGAAGCCATAAGCATGCTACCCCAAGACCAAAGGGGACATGAACCCAGTCTATAGAACAATGAGAATGAATATAAAAATAGGTATGATTTGGCCAGAGAGCTAGCCACCATTCCCTGGTGCAGATGATTTTAGCAGTGTGGACACAGCCTGAAGATAGAAGGTGTCTATACATCATCATCCAATGTGAAGGTTTCTTGGAAACCAGGTGGAACTGTTGACTGAGTTATCTCCCACAGAAGCATTTTAAAACAAGCACAGAAGATGGCAGATGTGAAGAGATGTGGATTTTCTGCAAGGCCCTCAAACACCAGCAGCTTCAGAAACTGAGTCATAGCATCCAGAGGTAAGATGTTTGGAAAAATTAATAGTGGTCGTGAAAAAGTCACTTCTGACCTTCACACCATTTATTTCCTCCTGAATCCTTTATGAGAAAGCTCCAAAGGGGCTCAGGACCTCATCTCCTCTATGCCCTCATCCAGGGAAGTATCAGTCATGGAGATTGTTCCTGGTGGTGAATGAGAGCAACTTCTGAGGCAGAGAGAGTGAAGGAGAGAATCCAGAGTGGATTGTGGAGGTAAGTCTTGAGCATGTATATTACTGTTTCTTGAAGATTCAGAACAATCTCATTCCTAACCATACAAAAATAAAGACAAACACTACTTTTGTTACTACTTGAAATGACCAGCATTTAAAAAAAGAGTAATTGATGTTTTGCATGTCTCATTTCAAGTGCTTAACTGAGGAAAAATGGATCTTGGGGTTTAATTTGAAAACTGTGAATAATAAAACAATATTGAATTAGTTTGAACATAAGTGCAATTTTTCTGCCCTCTCTAATGTTTCCATACTGGTCGAATACCACTAGATGTCAAAAGATTTTGTATAAAAAAATGGTGACACAGACATAAAAATCATGAAGTCCATTATGTTTATACCAAGTAATGCCTATGTGAAACCTATTTATGGTTCATCAAGGTAAGATTCAATAATATTCTGAACACTTAAGATACTGTAATTGATACTAATCTCCACTCATATACCTGTATTCATCTGTTCTGTACCTTTCTGATTATCTAGTCTTTTCACACAGGCAAAACATATTAACATATATGACCACCTGACCTAATTTATATATCCACATTACAATGAGATGAACAAAACTGTGTTTTTCTCCTTTAACTATGAAAGGGATGGATGACTAATTCAAATATACTTTTCTTATTGTCCCTGTTTGCATAGTATTAAACTCTTAAGTGCCCTAAGCAATTTCATAATGCATGGTCATAATAAAAAATCCAAGTTTTATATGAAACTTCCTCTCTATATAACATCAAACCCAGTTTTAAGGAGTTTTTCTCATTATCACTTTTAGGAGGTTTTATGTGATTACTTATCCTGTATAGATTTAGATCCACAGATTTTTAAAGAACTTTTAAGTTGTGCTATTCTTGTTTTGAGAAGTACGAATAAGATCAGTGATAGAATGGTTTTGTGCTCTAATATCATAGCTAATATTTTGTGCCTTTTATGGCTTTAATTTTTCCAAGCAGTTGTATATGCAAGCAGCCTATGATGAGACCCCTGAGGGTACCTTTGAAGAGAATTTCCCATCATTTGCCCAAACCTTATTGCTCTTTGATTCATATGGGAAAGCTTTCACTGCATTTCTTATGGAGGAAACTGAGCCAGAAGATGCACTTCAGCAGCTAACAGGCATTTAGTCCATGGGAGCTGACCTGAGCTACTTGGAAACAAAATTCCTGCTATGTAGGTCCAGTCTCTCTGTATAGAGCTGCTGCTCCCTACACACACCCACACACACAGCAAGCTTGTCAGCCTTAGCCAGTGACTCACTGTGTCACATTTTAACACTATATACTCCATGTGATGTAATTCTAAACCAAATCATTCTTCTCCTTTGTATATGTCCCCATGATGAGCAACTCTTTGGCACTTCAGCCTGAGGAGACTGTACTTCAGTTTTGCTTTACCATAAGTAATTTTCTACAACATGTAATGCACAAAATATAAAGATAGCAATCCTTTTATGAGCCAAGATGCCAGAATTCAACCTTCACGTTCCTTTGATTCAAGTACTTTTTCCTACTTGTATACCAAAATAACTCATTTTATAATATGGTAATAAATACTTGCAACGCATTCACACTTCTACCTGAACTTCTGAAACAGTTTGCTTCCTTTCCCTCCGTTACCTTATCAATAGTGGAATATATTGCCAGTGCTGCTGACTGTGTTTGTGTTCTCTCCTGTCAGGACTCAGATCACTCAAAATGTGGCACACTGCAGCACAAATTCTGTCTCTCCTTAAAGCAGTTGATCCCTGAAATCTAATTCTGCCAGCTGACACCCTTTCTTCCTTTGGTATGCATTTTTAATGTGATGGAAAAAATGTGCAGTGCTGTATTTTGACAATATGGAAGTATGTTTATCCCACAAGTGCCTTCCTTTGACTCATAGGCTGTAATTTAGCTCATTTGATTTCTTCTGCATTGTGTGATGGAGAACATGAATTTGATTCTTGAGGTTAAACATGGTAGCATTTTGTTGCAGACGAGCTTGACAAAGACTGTGTTATTACTTTTAGCTTAATTAGACTATTAAAATGATTCATGTGCAGTATTTCAACCACTCATTATTTTGCCTCACTATTTTCTTTGATTGATTAAATCTCTAGTAATCAAAAATGTTACATGTTAGGCCTACCACTTTTTTTGACTACAATTCATTGTTAGGACTGATCATTTCAGAGATACTGATTGAGCAAGCTGCTCAGAATTCACCAAGTTAGATGGTAGTAGTTTTGTATAGAGAATAAAGAGAAATTTACAATTAATTTAATGAGGAAAGAAGTAGGATAAGCTTATCAAGTTCTTTTGAATATCATGATGGTCTTGCCCAACAAAATGCAAGTAGAGCACTCCCTTGGAAAACTGTTCTCTTAGAGCCCCATTATATGGGCAAAGAAAAAAGAGAGAATACATTGAGAATCCTGTGGAAAGAACTCTGCAGGATCTGCTCCTGGAGTTCCTGCAATGTATAATAAAAATGTGTCCATAGGCTCTGTGAAATCAACTTGTTTAATTACACTAATAACATGAAGTCAGGATATAATGCTGAAGTGCTGCAAGGCTCAAGATTTCTTTTCATAAAAGTCCTTCTCTAGGGAAGAAGAATATAATTAAAACCTTAGTTTTTACAGAAGGTATGAAGATCTGAAGAAACATGGGAGTTTGAAGGAAAGTCATTCTTCTTGATCAAAGTTATTTGATAGAAAATGACAGTCTTCCTTTGCTAAATATGCCTGCTTACGATATAAGAAAAATGACTGTATTAACTTTTATTATGCCATCTTGGGTTAAAAGACAATTGCTGTCTGTGTTGCTTGTGATTAAATATTCTAAAATATTACTCTTGGAGGCAGATAATATTCTTTTGGTGAATTGGTTCTGTCTGGTAATGCCAATCACTGGGAACGTTTCAATGACTGCAGTCATAATATCATCATTACTTGAGGAGGCAATAAGTCATCAGCTACGATGACATCTACTGTCCTTTGGGAAGTCTGGACTTCAACACATGGCCTTCACCAGGTGTTTGTTAATGTAGGCTATAGATATCCAATGGGCTTCGTTGGTCATTCAAAAGCAAAATGTGGACTAGGGCTTTTCTGCATTTCACAAACGGTGAATGAACGTCCTTGAAGATTAACCCCAAGAACATATCTTTGAATTTACCCTGAAGCTGAAGTGGCATTAATTGAAATGATAATATTTGCATGTGAGTCCTTAAGGAGAGTAATTTCTAGCCATGAGTCTTCCCTGGAGGTCCTGAAACAAGAAGGATTCAATTAAGAACTTGAAAACTACCATAGTATGAAGCTAGACTAGATTATACTAGAAATACAAGCCTAAGATTGGAAACATCACGTGAGAACTGCCTGTGAGCAGTCTGAAGATCCTCGGTTCCAAGGCAGCATGCAGAAAAGTATCCGCTTATTTGTTCTGTTATGAAAGTGACATAGCTTAAAGCTATCTATAATAACACTTGTGTAGCTACAGTGTAAGCATACACTTTGATAGGAAGCCAGAAAGAGTTTTTAAATGAAGGAATTATCATAATTTTGATAGTGCTTTGAAGTGTTTCTCTGATCAGGCGGCACTGCTCTTCCCATGAGATCACTAACCACAGAAATTATTGCTGCTTTGTCAAGACACTCTGGCTTGAAACAGAGCGCCACAACTCCAGAAGAGGTGCCCTGCCACTGGATTTCTTTTTCTCCATTTTTCCCAAGGGAAAATGTACACAGATTTCACAGGTATCTCCCAAAATTATACTGGTTTCTCTCTCAGGTTGCTGTAGGGACCAATTACTCCTGAGAATCACCAGTGACAAAAATTGTGTGAGTAACAGAAAAAAGTGTCAAAAAATTACTATTAGCTAAGCTGAACCAGAAAAAAAAGGTTTACTGGTATTTTCACAGCAGAAATATACCTCAGTCACCTTTTTTACTGAGTTATTTGGCAAAATGTAGGGGGGTCCAGCCCTGAGGCTGGGAAGCCAGTGTGCAGACAGAGCCAGTAGCAAGCCCAACTCCCCTCAGCGCGCTGTGTCAATGAGAGACATCAGCTCGTCTGTCTGCACACCCAGCCAAAGGCTCACCAGTCACCAGCAGGAACTGATGGCAGGGACTGCTGGGAGGAGACAGGAGGAAGAGCCTTAAGAATGACAGTCCTAAAGCAGCTGCTTTTCAATTCCATCTTCTGTCACAGCCTGGCTGGTGCCCTATGCCTCTCTGAGAATACCGGGCACAAGCTCACCCCCCAATGCAGCCCACCTGCAGCGAAAACTTCTTTTTTCAGGCCTCTGCCAGCAGATGTAAATTGCAGTGGCAGCACTTTTTCCCTGCTTTGACTCTTCCAGAGACATTGCTCAGTGTCCTCTCCATCTTCCTTGTAAGGCACAATGAAAATCCCTCACATTAGAAGGTATCCAGGAAGGTCAACCATCCAAGTCAATTAAACTGTGCCGCAGTCAGCACAGCCACACATAGATCTTGTATGTCCCTCTTTTTGCTAGAGTTACATTCTCCAAGGCCAATGCCTCTGCCAGTGATCAAGCATGTGAGTTATTTCCATTTTCTCCAGTGATTTCTATCACCCATTCTCAGAAAATATATTACTTTTGGTAATTGGCTCTGGACTGAATGTTTTAGATCATAGACCTTTACAACAATACTTTGAAACACTAATGCTAAATACTGAATTATTACAAAAATAAATATAGGGAATATAATTACAAACACAGTCAGGATGTTATTGAGTTTACTCACCACACACCTGTCAGCCCCAACTCCATCATGAATAAGAAATCTCCAGGGTAGCAGGTATTCATCTATCCATCAATTTCCACATCTTCTCTTAGCTTTCAAGTTAGAAACAGCAGCATTAGCATCAACTGATAAAAACATCATGATGGTGATGGATGGAGCTCCAGAAACTTACACTGGCAATTTGACTGATCTCAGAGATTTACATAAATTAAATAAAGAGGTTGCATTCAGCTCGGTGCAGCCAATGTCTTGATTTCCCTCACCAAAGGAATCTCACTGAGCTATGCAGCCATTTATCAGATGATATGGTAATTGAAATAGTGTCAGCAAGGCATCTTGGCAGTCTTCACCCAGTATAGAGTTTGTAAATCTTTGCAGAGGTACTGTTACTGCAGCCAAGAATCCCCACAAGAAGGCTGTACAAAGCTTGTAGGCAGAAATACAATTTTTATTCAATCTTCTGATGGATCTGGAGATAACACCTAAGATTTCAGGCACAAAATCCCTTCTTTAGTTTTGAAACAAAACAACTACAGATAAGTTTAAATTTCTGCTTAACTTAACTGTGTTAAGTGGTGAGACTTGGACAATAGAGCAGTTTGTACCTGTGGGAGAGAAAGGAGTACCAGTCACTCAGTCCCTTTGAACACTGCAGTCCTTAACCTGACAAACCGATTACAGAAGGGTGGTAAAAAAACCAAAACAGGCAGAGTCAGGGTGTGAGCTGGACTGGAGGGATCACAGTATTGCCCTGTGTCAGCAAATGTGCCTCAGAAATCTGAGGATCCCACAAAATGCTTCAAGGACCCGTTGTGTCCCTGTTGCACTGAGTGTGTCCTTTTGGAGAACACTTTGCATGAACATAAAGAGATTGGGGAGGTGTTAACCTTCTGTTTCAAGGTCATTATTAGTGACAGCTGGATAACAGCTGCATCAGTGACAGCCTTGCCAAGACACAAGGAAATCTTAACAGATATGAGTGGGAAAGGGCCATTAAGAGTGGTACATAGTGAATTATCCTGCCCATCACAGCATGTTAAAACAAGAAAAATGTGAATTCACAAACCAACTTCTACCAAAGACTCTCTGAACTTTTTCCCACCTTTCAACACTCAGATCTTCCAATATCCCTTGGGGGTAAAGTATTATTATGCAAAGGATAAATGACTTGCATTCTGCTAGGGATAAATGATTTGCCTAAAGACACAGAGCAAATCAGTGGCTTTGATTTATAGCTCTGCTCCAGCCTGACTGCAAGGGAAGACTTCCCTGGATTTGCATAGAGTCCCACGGAAGTCTCCAGCCCCACTGGAGAAAGAACCAGCGGGAGAAAGAAGCAGGGTGAGAATCCAGCAGAGTCTCAGTACTCAGTTTAGGAGAAAGCAGTCACCTTTTATCTTGCCCAAAGTTCTGTTTGTGGAGTAACGCCTGCAACATCTTTGCATTATACATTTGACAGGAAAATTAAAAGAATATAATAAGAATATTAAAATGTGATAATTTATGTTTATATGCATTGCCACTCTTCTTAAAATTGTGTTTGAGCAATCTAGCGCTAATATTTCTTGTTTCTATAGAACTCTTTGCTAGCTAATTTTGCAAGTGTGCCTGATCAGGCTCATTTAATTCATCATTTTTGTTTGACTCATTAATCTCTGCCTCTCCTTTGAAAGATAATCTGCATTTAATGGCTATGCTATATAATATGCAGCAAGCCAGGAATATCTTGCACACTTTCAGAGGGCAATATTGTAATGTGTTGCCAGATTTATCTATGCATCAAGGTCTCATTTTTAAGATGCTCAAAGTGCTTTCAATTACCAATGGGGTGAGGTTCTGAGCACTGCTGTAATTTGTTCCTGGGAGAGTCTGAGGTTTAGAAATCAGAGTCATGTAAAAGTGTTTCAAGGTATAGCCACAATCACACACACACACACACACAAAGGTAAAGATGGGAATAAATTAAAATTAAATTATAAGCTTTATATTTTTTATCAATACTTACCCCAAAGCTATCCCTTCTGGCAATCACTATGCTAAAACTGATCATGGGCTAATCTTAGGCTCTGATAGAAGGGACAGGAAGCCCAGAGTTTTCTGTTCCCCTTCTTGCAGTTCACAGTAAGGACAGCACAGTCTTTGCAACTCTGCCATCAGCAGGTAGGTACAATCCATTTCCAGTGGCAGATGTCAGTCTACATACCTTCCAGCTAGCAAGTGAATGTGGTTGATGTTCTTCAAACATCTTTTAAAGACACAAACTGACAGCAGGTGAAGAAATTTAAAGATGTGACTGGGCAGTACATCTGATTGATTTCAATTCACATTTTGTAGTATTTTTTAGTCTGGAGTGGCAATAGAAGCACTGAGCAGGTAGACCACTCACCTGGGTCTGGCATTCATTTTTGGCATTCCTTTTTGGCATTCCGTTTTTTACCTTCATCCCATTATTCTTCCTGGAAGATTCACCCCATCTATTCTATGAAATTTGGGACAGATAAGCTATGGGCACTTCTTCCTTGCCCTTCTTATTGCCTCTAAGGGCCCATGTTGCCATAACTGATGTAAGGATCCAAATATTAAACACATAAATGATCAAAGTACTTCAAGATAACATTGCAAATACTCTTCCTATAGGTATTAGGATTCTTCTCGCCTTCAGATATAATCATAGAAACTTCCTCTCCTTTACTGCATTTAGGTTACTCATAGGCTGTTTTAATGATTGGTCTTTCATTTAAGGTTTTCTCAATTTTCTTATACCTACATATAAATACATAGACATGTTTTATTTTCATAATCTCTTTGCCAAGGACTGAATTTCATTAACAAGTTGAGGCATCTAATTGGACGAATCAATTGCCATCTCTTTACATATTGTTTTGTTTCTCATCCTGAATTCATTCCTATTTCTTAAATTCTTTCTGAGAATGAAAAACTATATCCAATTGTAGTCAAACCAAAATTGCTAGACAAAGATTCCTTGCTCAGTGACATTATGCTTTACAGTGTGATCCCATAATGGTACTTGCTCATTTCGCTACTAAAACTCATTACAAATTTGCACTTGCTTTGCTCTGACAGTTCCTCTAGACTGTTGCTCTGATACTATTTAGGTTTCTCCATTCTACTGAATAACTAAGTAACTGAGCTTGTGAATGACTTTTCCCAGAAGAGTTAGCCTGAAATTAGAGGTGAATCTTATTTCCGGTCCATTATAAAATTCTTTCCTCAGGGTCTCATAAATTTTCCCCATTCTCACTGTTGTCAACAAGTCCCTCACACTGTACATTTCATTTAGAGGCTGCTTTTTCCTTCCTTTCTGAGAAATCATTAATGAACATGTTAAAACTTGAGCAAACCCAGACATCCTCTAGATATCTCACCCAAGTCTTACAGATTGCCACTCCTCATTATCTTTTGTTAACAGTTCTTCAGACAACTTCACTCTATGTGAACAGGTTTGTTCCCCGGCCAATTTGAATTAATTAGCTGCTGTCAAGTGCTTTATGAAAACCTCAGTAACTGATAACAACTGGTCTGAATTCATCCAATAATCTTGCCATTTTATCAAAATAAGAACAATCATTCAGTCTGTCTTGCAAGATCTGTACTTGGTAAATTTGTGCTACTTAATGCTGTTGCTTTTATTATCCTCCAGAACTCCAGAAATGCCTTTTTTCTCCAGCACTTTTTATTTAGCAATGTAATGATCAATATTAGAGTTATTAAAGGCCAACACTCTGGCTGCCTAAGTATACATAATTGTTGTATATTGCCACCCCGAATTTTCTGAAGCCCAGTAGTAGGTAATAATTTTTCCACTTTTATTCTGTCAGTTGTCTACCATGTTTCTAACAATGGTTTGAAATATGAGTAGAGGCTGTGCAGCCTAAAGCTGCTTTTTGCTTGGTCAAAAGCATTAATTTATCTTTATACATAATTTCCAGATTATTGACACTGCACTGTTCCACTTCCATACTTCTCTCTCAATATCTTTCTTCACTAAGTACGCAGCTGTCTGGTGTCATTTTCCTGAACCAGATTAAAGTTGCATGCTAGTCCATTTAAGTCCAATGCTTTATTCACAATTATGAGCACTTCTTTTATTTGTTTTATATTCCTACAATCTTTTCTTTTTTTCTACAGCTACCTTGTTCATAACTTATTGCCACTTGGCTGCGCCGTAAAGAAATTACTATGTTTGCTGCTACATAGTGCTTAAATACTACCTACTTCTGTTTTTATTACACAAGACATTAAAAACTGAAAAGACCTGCACAATATACAGGATTTTCTGTATCGGACAACATCTTCCCTACCATGGCATCAAAGACACGTGAAAATATTATATTATTCATGAATGAAGCAAACCAGAGCCTTGCTCAGTGATTGCATCTGCTCTCTGCCCTTGGAGCACTCCAGGAGTTACACTAGTTTTAGCCAAAAGCACTACTCCATGTCTGTTCTTGAATAATATCATCAGGAAACAATCAAACCCTAAATACATACTAATTAAATGAACAGAAGCGAGTATCTCACATAATGGTGTGGAAAAAAGAATCTGGGTTTAAATCAGATTAAAACAAAGAATCAATTTTTCAACTCTGCATCAATTATCCACTCCAGAGGATTGTCATCTGTCAGAACAGACAGTGTCTATCTTCAAACATATTTTGAATGGGATATATTGCTTCCTATCTAACACAAATGACAGCTCTATGAAAAAAACACAAAAGTCCTGCTGAGGCTCCCTTAACTTGACAGTTGTTTTTTCACATTCAGGTTCTGTCCAACCCCCCGAGTTGGGCTTCAATCATTAATTTAATTTACAGTAAATGGAGTTAGCTTTTCCCACAAGCTCATTTTTCACTTCAGGTTATGCTTTAACATTTCCTACATACATTATCCTACTACCAAATTTATTATATTCAGCGTTTCTATCCACCTTACTGCATTAGTTGCATATTTTATGATGAGATTTGTTGGTTTTTTCACCACGTTGACTAAGGGATCCTCAACAACTAGCTCAGATGCAGGCATCTATCTAGTAGACAACTAAACTTAGCAAGTCTGACATACATTGCAGGAGCCAGGCTCTTTGGAAGTAGTACATAGCACTGCTTGGTCTCAGCTGTTCAAATCTCTCTAGCTCTGCCAAAATAGGACTGGTTAGTACATTAATTGAATCATTACTTCGAGGACACATTGAAGTCCCAGTTGTCCTGTGCTTTCAGAGCACTGGATACAACTCTTCTGCTACCATCTCTGATACAAATTAGAAGTTGCTAGCACGATGTAGAGTAAGTGAATATACTGACATTAGGAAGACAAACTCAATCTTGCCCAACTGAAAGAGAGTCAGCTCTGTTTATTCAAGTTTATCCACTTGTCTGTACATACCTGCACTTAATTTGCTTAAGTTTGTAGAGCAAATTAACATGATGCATTTCCCTTAACCCCTTGGTTTTAGCAAATCTTATTGTTTACACCAATTTCTCAAATGTAACATCTGTATCAGAATCTGCAAGTTTAATATATGTAGGGAGGAAGTAGCAGAATTCTGTCCTTTTATAAGCCTAGACAAATTATTTAGACACTTAAAATATGTAGCACTATTTTACACCTGATTACAAAGAACAATTGCTGAATACAAGGGAAATGCTTTTAAAGTTGCAATTGCATTTGCACACATAATTTTAAAAATATGAATTTCATTTTCCCACTTACTATGTGTGTAATTTTGATTACTTAGCCTCCATAGAAATTCCATGCAGCTATATCAACTAAATATTTACACATGTTAATTTATTGTGCACACAAAAATAGCAAAATGCAAACCCCATCCATGCCTTTGAAGTTTTTAAATTAGGCAAGGTCACAGAAGAATGAATTATGTAAAGACAGAGGCGGAGAGAGCTTTTATGAACCATGATCCAGATGTTTTGTCCTTAGTTTTTTATTCATCTGACTGTTTTTCCCAGGTTGAGCTAGGAGTTACTGAAAAACGTGCTTGACAATAAGGAGATTTAAAAAGAACAAAAAATTTCCTGAGTCAACTGTTTATCTCCTGCTGAATTCTGTGAACCAATTTTAGTTCAAGCAAGAGCTCCCCTAAGTAGTTCCTATATTTTAATATGGTACAAGCACTCTGGATACATGGTACAGTTTATGGCTTAATTAAGTTTAGAACGAAAGGGAAATCTCTGCAGCTGCAGAGTACACTGGGTGAAATCCTAACCGAGGCTTCTGGCTCACCAGCCTAAACCAGGCACAATAAGGCACTAAGGAAGTCTTGATCTTTTACTGCTTCTCAAACCCTTCCCATTTAGCTGTGACTATCAACCAGCATTTATCTTAAGCAGAAATAACATCTTACAGCTGATGGTAACTAGAGGAGGCATAGTTTAAAGTACATGTTTCATTAATGTGAAAATATTCAGCTCTCTCCTATCATGATGGTTCCACTGGAGATTATTATAATGCTTATCATTTACTGGACCTGTTGATGTGAAATAACCCTCTGTAGATAATTTTTAGTCTTTTAATTCAGAATTTAGTCCAAAGTGCCTTCTCTGTAAGCTTTTCTGAGAGTCACAGTCCCAATTCTTGCTTTTTTGTCTCAGCTTTTTTTTCTCTCACTTGCTTTACCTTTTTTGGTTGGGATCTTCCTCTGCTTGTCCTTTATAGCTGCAGAAATCTTCAGAAAACGATCAAGAACCCCTCCTCAAACTGCCTCTGCTTTCCATGCTGACACGTTCTCCTTTGGAGCAACACATCTGTCTTTGGGGTTACTTACCTGCTTGGATTAACCTACTTTTGGTATCAACCAACTAAAACCTTATAGGCATTTTAAAAGGGACAGAACTGCCCTGACTTCCACCCATCTATATGGAAATATATGCTGATTTTGTGCTAAGACTTCTATTATTACATCATTACTCTAACCTTCATAGAAATATATTTGAAACATATAAATTAGCCAAGCAGATGAGTGGGATGAGAAAAAGATGTGTTACATCCATGACTGTACAACAGAAACAATCTACACTTTTGGTATTAACTATAAAGAGTTAATGGATCTAAAAGCGCATCTCTGAAAATGATAACATTTCTTAAAATCATTTGTGAGCGATTTCATCTTTTTGAGGGCCAGATTCACGTTTGTGCTTGTGCCTATTGCAACCTTTTGACAGTTTTATTGTTGAAAAATTCAAGGTACATCTCATAATTGTACCACGAACATGCATTTATCACTGGCAACAGCTCTGTGCCACATGAAATGAATTACTGTAATAGACATGTCATGTAATAGCATCTTATTATCCTCCCCCTCCTTCTCCTCACCTTCTGCAATGAGCAGGTCAAAAATTATTGTAAGTAGAACAGACAAAATGACTCTTGAAAAAGTTCAATAAGCAAAATGATGCCTGCTAAAAATAATGCTCTAGCAGTACTATGAGTAATTAACACTAGGTTCAATACACTGCATAATGAAAATGCTATACTAGGGCTTGAGCCCTAATGCTGCTGTTCAGCCCTAATTCAGCAGGGAGTGAGGCACTTTGGTGGATCGGGTCATGAAGGTTAGCACCATGGAAGATCAAGGCCCCTTAGATCCTTCTGCCATAGTTTCTTCACTGCAGCCCTCTTATTACTGCTAAAAGGTAAGGTGATACAAAGGCAAAACCTTACAAAACACACCTGGGCTCTTCCTGCTGTTCCTACAGCTGCTGTGGCATGAGAAGGAGAGCAAAAGACCATGTCAGACAGGGCAGGAGGTGATTCATGGAAAGTGTGCCATGAGGATCCAGTCTCACCATGACCCTGCTGATGCAGTTCTCACTGAGCCTTGCACCATTAGTCCAGATTCTAATGGGTTAGCTTTGGACAAATTAACACAGAAAGAGGATAGTATGGGCTAATTTTCTGATTCAAAGAGTAGAGAGGAGATTCTGTTTGACAACAGCCCCAGAAAGCAAACAAGCACTGGTAGAGTGCAGGGTGTCTCCTTTTAACCATTCAGGAATTTTTTTACTTTATTTAGATTTTGGCCACAGTAGATGTGGCTCCTAACTCAAAGACTAAGTTTCAGCATAATGAAGCTTTAATTTCCCAAGCACACCCTCATTACTTCACATAATTTCAGCCTTACCTTCATTACATTTTTCTCACAAATATCTTTGTGCTCATTTTCCCATCCCATCTGTAAGACAACCTCAGTCACGTCATTCTCAATTCTGTCTCCCTAACATTGGGTTTATGTGTTCAATTCTCACAAACGCCAGGACTATCATCTGCTCACTGAATTGTTTCTTTCCACTTCCCTAGCAATATGCAGCAGAGTGCCTCTGATAGCAGTGGGACTCTGAGTGGTGGCTTCCATGCTGAGGGTTCTGCTTAAAGGAACTAGATATGTTTTTGCTACAAATAGGAGAAAGCAGCAAATTAGTCTGCAAAAGCTGATTTTACTGTTATTAAGATAGCAAACACTCTTTAGTCAATCTACAAGCCAAAGGCTCTAGCTTCTTTTCCTCCTACACCCTCCAGTTCAGCTGAGACGCTTTCAAAGAAAATGGGTCCCTTTAAAGTTCTGCTTTTACTGAAGACACTGAGCTGAAAGCAGATAAACAGCTCTTCATTTGGTCTTGTATGAAAATGTTCAACTTAAAAGCACCTCAGCCAGACTGAAGTGCTGCTGACTGCAGAGGCCGCACTGGGGAAGGAAAAAGCCTGTTCTCTCTGATGTTTGATTAGGAGATATGCTGCCAGTGGGATTTCAGAGGGAAGTGCCATTTCTCTCTCCTCACATCCTTCCAGCGATTCTTCCAAGGTGGTCATGCCCTTTGTCTCAGCTTATTCAACATTCATGGAGAGAGACATGAAGCAGAAAAGGGAGGGGCAAGGACCCTTTGGGGGGCAATACCTCTTAGATCTCATATTTCATCTTACATTCCAATATCCCCTCTTAATGTGAAAGCTCTCTGTTGGCCCCCAAGCCAACTCCTTAGGCCCCCTGAACTCCTGATCCAGACCTGAACACAGGGAAAAAAAGGTGGGTATGAAAGGTATGTTTATGTACTCTGCTGACATATGCATAGGGATGGTCAAAATTCTAGCCCCAGTATAATACAGTGAAGTGTTTAAAGGTAGGATACTATGAACATACTAATTTAGGCCTCAGCTCTGCTTACCTTGGCTCTAAGCATCAAAGCTGCCTGTTGTGCTTTGCAAAATCAGAACCTTAGAAATTTCCTTCAGCTTTTCAGCAGACTAAGATGTGCAACACAGAAGAAAACATCTTTATTGTTAGAGAAAAAAGGCATTCTGGCATTGAAAGCTGTATTTTGAAAAATACAAGGCTGGCTTTTACTCCCAGTGATGTCAATGTCAAAGCTCCAATTGACTTCAGTGGGAACACGATCGTATCCAATGGGTAAATAATTGCACATATTTCACATCTCATTGTCACTGAAAACTGTTCTTCAAAAGAGGAAAATAATAGCCTGGATTCAAGGACTCTATTAAAAAGTAATTTGAACTGCATTCTAGTTGAAATCACTTTTACCAATGAAAAGATCTTTTTGTTTATTCAAAATTTACATAATTAGAAAAGCACAAAAGAGAGACTTTGCTCTCTTCACCAGTCTTAGCCCTGTTAGTCTTGAAGTGCTTAAGAGTATCTCCAAGCTCAGATTTTGTTTTTTTTTTTTTTGGTTCTCTGCTTTCTACTAGTTCCAGCATTTCAGTATGTTTTGAAAAATTCCTCATGTCAAAAAGTACCTTCTCTTGCACGGTTTTTATTGTAAAACCTCAGTGTATCTACTCAGAATTATTAAACTGTTATCTCAAGGAAATGGGAACACAATCAAAAAGCTAGGCATTATTTATCTTAGCTATGTCTCCACGTCAGAAAATTAAGACAGTGATGAATTACACATTACTATACAAAATTTTATTTTGAGAGACAAAATTCAAATTTTTTTTGCTTAAAATACAGAAGACCAAGTTTCTCTTAAAAAAAAAAAATCCATTTAGTCACTCCTTAGAGTGGAGTAAAAATTTCATGTTGAACACACAGCAGTCCCATATCTATGTAATCAGTTCTAAAGGCATGTAACAGAAAACACTGATCTCAGAAATTAATGTATTTTATTTGGCTAATGTTTCAATTTCTAATTAGTTCTATATTCACTACTTAGCATTGTAAGAATAATTCTTTTATTCAAAAATCCTAGAATGTTCCAAACAACAAATGAAAAACTTTGTTCAATGTGGCATTTTAGATATACTGAGAATCAGTAAATACCTCCCTGCTCTATGCAAAATATATGCTTTTCTGTGGGGAAAAAAAAAAAAAAAAAAGGAGAGAGAGCAGCTGGCTCGATATAAAGCTGTGATTTTAAATTCAGCAAAAACGTATCATCATACAGCACCTGAAACCCGTGTAGAAACAGGTTTCAACCTCAATCACTTTCCAGAAATACTAGTTCAGTCATATGCATGAGTTTACAATGAATATACATTAATTTGAAGCGTGTGATTAATCCCACAGACATCAGTGGAACTACCTACATATTTATATATGTGGCTGAGTCTTGGTCAACACAGCCTCACATCCCACCTAACATCCAACTGTTTTGCTGAGTTAAAACTGTTGAACAAGATCCATAAATACAAATAACTAATGAATGCTTTTTCAAAGCAAAATGTCCAGAACTAGAAGCTATACATGCATGTATACATAGTCCATAGAGAGAAAAATATGGTACAATGCAATCATCTGTATTGTCCCTATATGAAAATGGCATTCTGATCCGGCCAAGAGACGTTTGTGTGAAAACACTGGTGAATTGTATTTACATGACACCTCTTACATGACAAAAACCTGAATTCCAAAGAGTACAGATTTGAGAACTGATGGAAAAATATGTTATTCTAATGACAGTATTCCGAATTAATCTAAGGTTGAGAGAGACTTAACAGAGGGACTCATCCATTATAACCAGCATTAACAGCTACAGGATGACTTCTTTCTTCTTAAGGTGTCAACAGATCTTTCATGTGGAGTCTTTTGGAAAAATAATGAAATTTATCACCAAGCCTTTATTTTCAATATTATGATCCATTTATGTCATTGATGTGTGTGTAGTTAGTTTTCAGAGAACCAGTTTATATTTATCGTCTGCAAAAATAGAGCAACCGAACACCTTTCAGTAAAACATCAGACAGGGAGCTACATCTCTGTTTTTACAAGGCTGTATGTCTCACCCACACCAAAGCCTATTGTCTCTCAAACATGACAACAACATAGCAAAGTTACATTTACACTTATAACAAAGCTGTCTTTATACAGGGTAGTTATACAGTAATTACAATGATTTTTCCACTAGAAACTGTCAGAGTTTGGTTTTTTTTTTTTTTCACTGAGTGTCTAAGTCCAGGAAAGTCCATCTCTGCTGAAATCTGTTGTTTGCAGGAAAAAGAGAGTGTAGTAGCCACACCCTTCACAATACAGTATTCTACAGTTCTTCAAAAATATTATAAAGCTTTATCACATTGGAACCAAACACAAAGTATTAATCTAATGAAAAGCCAAAGGAAAACAAAAAACATTTGTCATCCAATATGTGCTACTGAAACCTAGATACAAATGCACAAAACATCCTGAACAGCAGCCAAGCTGCCACCTCCAGGGCTGTTTTGGAAGCAATGGGGTAGATCCTCAGCCAGAATTCACATCAGTCACTTCAATGGATCTACCTCACTGGGCACCAACAGAGGCTCTGTGGCCACATACCCTCCACCAGTTTGGCTGCAGATTATTTTGAAATTACAGATACCAACCTATTAAGTGGAGTCAAATGTATCACAAAGAACTGAGACTGCATCTTGGCTGCTGGCCTGGTCCATTGTACCATGGCTATCCTGATCAGGCAAATCCAAGTGATGCTGTCCAGAAAATGCTGGGGCACTCTGGCAAAAGCCTCCTGGCTCATGACTGCCTGCTCAAGCACAGCCCCTCTGCTCTCACAAAGCTGCTCACCTGTGTTCTCTACCAACATTGCTTTGATATTCTTAGGAAATGGTACACATGAAATAAACAAAGCATTCTGAAATAGTTTGGCAAGGTCACACTTACTTCACTACTTACAAATTGGTCAAATATAAATTTCTTTTCTTCTAAGAAATTACATTTGCTATGACTCACAGCACTTCTCGTGTGGGTGATTCTCCTTAAACATATCTCAGTGAAACTGGCTCCATATGTCTTTTGAATTCCAACCTAAACTGTGTTACCATATTCTGAGGTCAAGCTCAGAATCCCCCTCCACTGTCAGCACAGACACAAGACAAGAGTCAAGTTTAACCAGATTCTTCAAAATATACTTGATTTTTAAATTCTGTTCCAACAAGGACATGTGGCCTTACTTTGGTGAAAAATCCTTTCTCCCCTTCCCACTGAAAAAAAATTACTCCTGTCAGCATGGACTACTTGCTCAAGTCAGAGTGGTTTCACTGGGTTTCAGAACTGGTATTAAGACAAACAGAACCTTGCACAGTCATATGAGAAACAAAGTGGCCAATTTTTTACATTTTTGTATGCAAAAAGGGTGCTACACAGTCACTGGTGCCATACAGGTTTGCACAGGCATGTGATTTTTTTTTTTTTAATTGTATTAGTACAGTTACTACTATTACTAGAATTTTTACCACAAATAATTTGTAGTGACTTCCTTCCAAACCACCTGTTAGAAAAAAAGCCTGGGAAACTCCTCATACACTTTCAAATATTAACAAAAACATCATAAAGAAAAAGAGTGTCTGTGATCCTATTTATACTTGAAAATCAAATATTTGACTGTTTGAAAATACTTCTGAAGAAGGGACACTATAATATCCTAGACCTTTACAAACATTTTGGTCAGCACTTTTCAGCTGGGGTGGCCAGAGCTCATGGCTTATGTTTTTTACTGAGCAGTGCAGGCTCATTAGCTGCACTTTTGCTTTCTGCTAGCACAAGGCAATGACATTCACCTCTGAAGATCACCCACAACCCATACTCAGCAAAGGGACCTTCTGCCTCTTCCAAACAGCTGAAAGAAAGTTGGATGGAGCCTTTCTGCATTTCAGTGGTTCCCAGCTGCCTTCCTAACCCAGGTGGTCTGGCAGCAGTGGCAGGTGACACAGCCAGCAGTTTTCTGACTGCTCCATCCATAGCTGGGCAAACAGATTCTCTTCAGGCTGCCCCACACCTGGATGGTCCTTTTACTCCTTCATGCTCATACTGACACTGTGGCTATATACCCTGCTTAGGGCAGGCAGCCTGACATGGTGAGTACTCATAGCAGGAGGGGTGCTGAGCTGATTACATATATAAACAGTTTTCAAACCCACATCCATATTCCTCCAAGAGAAACTTGCACATTTGACTCAAAGTCTGTTTTCAGTATCATCTATGATCATGTGGAAAACCAAAACCTTATTATGCAGGTATCTAAACAAAGGCACCCTCCCCAGCAAATACTAGCTTCACTTTATTCTAGCCAAATATAGATTTTTATGGGAAAAGTATCTCTATGGAGGATTTTACACACACACACACACGCATACATACACACTTTTCATTTTTTATTACTTACTGCTAAAGATTTAATTGCATGGTTCAGGATCTTTGCTGTGAAAGCACCCTATTGCATCAGTGGGCGTATTTCCTTTGGCACTCTAAAGATCAGTGAAATATCTACAACAGCGCAAAAGCTACACGAAATTCACCTTCAGTTTTCAACATAGTATCAGAATTCTTGCTATATTCACTGAAAAGATAATCAAAGGTCACAAATTTAGACATAGTTGAGAACACATGAAGTTTTTTTTATCATAATAAATGTCCAAGTACTCCCAGTAATAGCAGAAGTGACGTCATTTTAGAAGAATGTTTTCACAGTGTTCTGCCCTAGTCACAATTAGTGCCTACTACCATTTTAACAGCTGTTAGCAGTGGATACATGAATCATTCTACCAGCTACAAAGTAATAGGCCGAGATACTTGTAGTGGACAATTTCATAAAAACACAATAGCTACTTCGTTATGCTGGCATAGAATCATGTCTATTCATATGTCTTCCCATATGATTTAGGAAGCCATATCAATTAATAACTACAAAGGATCCTGAGTCATACAAAGGCTGATTAGAGATTCAACCCTCATCAAAACTCTATAAAATGATACCCAGGTCCATGTCCACACTGCATTCACATTTTGCATGATCTCTTCTCACTAGAAAGGACAAAGTAAAAAGCTGGATTAGAAAATGCTGTAAAGTATGGAGCATTTGGCTTCCTAATCACAAACATGATGACCATCTTTAGATATGGACAAGGGAAGAAAAGGACTGGTAAAAGAGAAAGAAAATCAGTAAGATAAATAGACTTTACTCAGCAGACTGTATTAGAACTTTCCATGAGGAATCAACTATTCTTTAACACACAGCTGTGTGAAACTTCTTAAAAAAAGGTTTCTAAAGACATATAATCAAATGCAGGGTGTTTGAATATTGCAGAAAACAGTTATAATTTTTTTAGATTTAATCCATTTAAATTTAATCCTGATTCAGTGTGAAACAGCAAAATACAAAACATAAAAAATAACATAAGAGAGAATTATAATGGAAAGGCCAGTTCAACCTTAGAGCAATAATACTAACACCAGAATACAACAAATATAAGCAACACATCAATAGGTATGTATAATATATACATTTGGGGCTTGATAGCTGTGGTAGACCAGTTGCTCAAGGCCACTAAAATATCAATTTACATCCAACACCAGCTAAATGTGCAAGAACTTCAATTCAAATGAGCAAGAGTGGAAATTTCTGTGCACTGTGCAAAACACACAGGCTGTAATGAACTTTTGACTTTGGAATATACTGTTAGCCTATCCTTTATAATTGGGAAGACCAGAAACTTTTATGTGCATCTTGCAAGGTATGTGGTTTAATCTGTGGTTCTGGAAAAGAAAAGTCATCAAAGACAGTACTGAATAAAACTGTAAAGGGACAGACCATTTCACACTCTTCCGTTCTCTGAAATCCTCCAAGCAATTCCTATTTGAGGGCTTGGCTTCCTGAACACTCTTTGGATATCATCATTTTGGCCTTCATTACAGGGTAGAGGTTATATTAAATAGCATTTGGGTTGCTTTTTTATTATAAAAAAAAGTCTGCATGTGATTTTCTCAGTAGAAATTAAAAATGTGACGCTACATACTGGCATTGAGGTTGAGTTTGGTCAACCGCATAAAATAATACTTTTCACTTTTAAATGCCTTTCATAAGAAGATATTCAAGTGCTTTGCTAACATTAGTCAAGCCTCACAACACCCCTGTGAGGTAGCTAAAATACAAAGGAGGAGGAGAATTTCACTCAGCTTCGACATGATAATGTCTCTGGGCAGTAGGTTCACTAGCACTGCAACATAGCACAAAGGTTTAGGGCTTACTATAAGGCAAAGAGTTAACAGTACAAGAGCACAGGATTCCCTCTTCTTTTGGTTATATGTGAGTCAAGCTGATGTGCTACACAGCACCGAACAGCTGAACAAATGTCCACACAAGGATTTCATGCCCCCAATCCACAAACACCCTCTGACAGTAAAGGACACAATGACAGGCGCAAGATGGGTAAAACAGCTTAATTATGGGATGGGTCTGCTAGTTTTTGAGGAGCAGAATACCTTGGGAACAAGAGCCCAGAAAGCAATACTGTCTCCACACACCTCTGAAAATATCTGAAGATGCTTGGGTTTGGCTCTTTTCACACTAACATAAGTTATGAGGGATAAGCAACTGCAACTGCAAAGCGTGCTGATAATTTCCATGCCTTGTGAGGGCAACAACCAGATAGATGGGCTGCTCTCTACTTTGGTGGACTACATGTTCCCAAAGTATACGGCCATGAGGTGGTCAGATGGTTGGGACACATTGGGACAGGATAAAGAAACACTGTCCCAGATCTACATTCTACCTCTGAAGCCGCTGCAATCTGACTCCTGAAAACTGTATTCTTGGGGCTTTTTCTTTCACAGTGTAGACATGAGAGAGTATTTGGCCCCCACCAGTTTCATCCTCAGCATTTAGCTCTGGTGTGCAGATAGTCATTGTGCAATTCCACTGATCTTTCAGATTAAGGATTAAGAAGAAACCAACATGATTAAGAAAAATGTCATTCATGAACAACAGTCTGTGTGAAGTACAAGGGAACAGAAAGAAAACCATGTTCTCATTATGAGTCAGTACAAGAAAAAACAGGTACATACCCCTCACTTTCTCCATATTTCACTTTTCTATGATGGTATAAATGGTAGATTCCGTATTTGCAAAAGTATTGCCCATATAGAGAATCTGACCTGTCTATCATAATAAATCACTACAGAGACTGGTCTACCACATGCAAGACAGCCCTCTTGGGTAATTTTAAGTCTTTGCATGCAAGACATTCTCCCTTTTCCCTAATTTCCATTTGAATCTCATGTTTATTTATAATACTTGTGCACTATGAGCTACAAAAATTACTGCACAGTCTGGGTGACCTGGGTGACCCATTGTGAGCATCAGTGCCTTGTAAAGTAGCTGAGAAGAGGTGGTTCATGGATTCTGTGATATCAATGCAAAGCTCCTGCCCCAGCACACATTCACAGTTGAAACTGTTTCACCGATCAGCAGTGAACAAATGTATATGATTATAATGTAATGATGATGTCCTTCTCATTTTCTCTCTTCAACCCCACTCCTGGCCCTCTTCTCTTTCTCTTCTCTCTAACTATTCTGCTTATTTAAATATAGGAATATTAAATATAAGACTGCAGATACAACTGGTAACTCAAAAAATGAGCTGGCATCTTTGTAATCATTAGAGACAATCTGAGTGGTAGACAAACTGGCAGCAAGTGGGAAAGCTGATTTTACATCTCATACTGCCCCAAGCTGGAAGCCTTCTGCATTTCCTTGCTTTCCTTTTGTTCATTGAAATAGTGATTGTCGTAGAGTCTTTGTGCTTTGTATAATGCCCAACTTTGATGTAACCGGAACTCACATACAAAATGTGGCTGTTATACATAAGCATGCTAAAATACAGGCAGAGACAGTACAAGCATGCACTAAATAGTCTTTGAAGGATTTTTTTGTTTGGTTTTTTTCAACATTTACATGCACCACTTAATATCATGTTTGGTTGTGTACATTGAGGACTAGGTTTCACAAGAACTCATGATCTTCTCTTCTGAAAATCTTCTTGACAATTTCACAAGAGTTCAGTGTAAAAAGAAAAATCCACAATGAAAAAAACAATAAAACAAAAAACCTTATCCCTGCAATCTGATCTTGTCTTCATGATTTTCATGTTGAACACTTTTAAAATGTCTCCTCTTCCTCTTGCAGTGGGTCATGTTAAATGATTGGCTAAAAAGACAGATTACTGTGTCAAGGATTTTCTTAGCCACTGGAACAGTTCTTCCTTATAAAGCCTTTGCCACCGCACATTGGCTTCCACTGTTTCCACAGCACGAGAGAAAGAGACAGCAGCTCCCCCTTCATAACTCTTTATAAAGTTCTTTAGCTGGAAATACAAGTTAACAGGTTAAATTTGCAGCAACTAAAGAAAGCAACTATTTCCACAGCACACAAATAAGCCAGGCATTTAGGACAAACTTCCAAAATCACCATAGAAGTAAATGCAGTATCAGGTAGAAAGATTTCATGGGAAACGTATTAAGACAGCAGACTGTCAATTAGATGTGATCCAATTGCTTCACATTGCACTGGAAGATCTTGACATGTCAGTGCTGGATCACATTAATATAATTACCTCCCTCCCTCCTGCAGCTCAACTGCTGCACTGTGTAGATGGCTGCTCTAAACTTTTATTTGTAGCTAAGAAACCAAACTGGGAGCACTGGAATTGCTTCTAATTAAGGTTTATGTGCAAATATCAGCAGAAGGCAGCCCTGATTTTTTGGTTTTATCAAGCTTCAAAACACATTTATTTTATTTTGATGTGCAGATCCCTTTTGATTATATAATACAGGTCAGTTGCTGAAAAAAGGCAGGGATGGTTACAGTGAGAAGAGAATGGCAAAACAGCAAGTGGGCATGCATTTGACAATCCTTGAATGCCTGAAACATACTCCTTCCCTCATGAGAAAACTTTGATCTTTTTTTCTGCAGACTGAAAAGGCTCTTGCTCTGTTCTTGTGTATACTCGAAGTATAGCACCAGTACCTGGATTATAATAACCAATGGCGCTGGTGGGTTTTCAATTATTGTTCTTTTTAAGTGAGGATTTCAAGGCTGATCTGCAGAGTAGATTGCAGGTTATGTTGACTTGTACAAAATGGTTTTAGCAACACTTATGAATAATTAGTTAATTTTTGTTTCCTGGTGACACCAAATTCACCTTGGTTACTAAATTCTGAGTTCTAGCAACATCACTGTGCCTGAGCTCAAAACTGAAAAGGCTGATTCTGCAACTGTCTCATTCCCATCACAGTTAAAAGTGTGAAAGGGACCTGGAAACTATCAAAATCAGATTTTACCTGATCTCTGTACTTTTTATACCAAAATGTTTACAATACCAGTTTCTTTTAGGGAAGTATAACCAGGCAGCTTACTGATCCTACTGTTAAGGTGGAAACTAAGAGTAAAGAAGGCTTCCTTGTGCAGGGCAGATACTCAAATCTGACCAACACTGTCATTCCCACCTGGGGGGAGGAAACCACCTGTGGCTTGTGGCTCTTCCCTAAGTTCCTGAGGCCACTAGACTTGAGTGCAGACAAATGGTTGGATGCAAAACATCAGAGCACAATCAGAGTTCGAGTAATGGTGATTGTGCTGCACAAGAATCACTGGATCCATTTGGAGCAGCGTTGAGTAGCTGCTAAAAAGGGCATAGCACAACTACCTCCAGCCAGGAGTGAGGTTAAGTTAAAATCTTAGAGATTAGAGTTAAAATCTAAGAGAAATCTTTCCCATCTAAATAAGAAGTACTTAGCATTTGAAACATTGTGGTGTGATTTGGACAGCATATTCAGTTAGCAGATTTTCTCACATGGAAAATACTGTAAGAAAGAGAAAAACAGAGAACACATTGGCACCTTCTACTTTCAACACTCATGTTTTCAAGGACTGCCCTCTGCAGCATAAACTAATGCAGATAGAAACATCTCATCTTTAGTTTCTCAACCAACAGTCAAGAGAAAAAGACAAACCTTCATATCCAGCCAAGCACAAAGAAGTGCCTGCACAATCCCCCTCCTGACACCACCTCTACACACTTGTGTGCTTTTGCAATCTGCTCCTCAGCCTTGTGCTACCCAACTGCACAGGCAGTTGGGTCTTCGACTCCAGCAGAGAGACCAGAGTTTCTGGACAACCTTATTATTGTTCCTGCCCTGCTCCATGCTTACAATGAATACAGCCTCACATGCCAAAAGTAATTTAAAAATTACCTCTCTTAGTTCTCCTTCAGTATTGAGGAATTCTGTGACCCCACTGACAAGCTTCGAATTCATAAATAATGCTTCTCCATATCTGCAATGGCAAAAAGAAGATGCACAGAGTTACTGCAAGATCCAGGTCAACTGAAAATTAGAAAGTAATCTTCTGTAAGCAAGGGAGAAGGCACGGGACTGATTTTGGGGGATCAAGGGAATAGCACTGGAACTGGGTACTGGTATTTCAGGCTAAAAACCTAGACAGAGACCTTCTTCCAGGCTGAAATGTTTGTAAATATTAAGTCAGATGCTATCAAGCAGAATGGGTTTAACTACAGGCACAGATGAGTGCTCCAGAGGAGAAGAGGACAAAATCCCCTTCCACTTAAAGGAACAGAGGAGACTGAGGGGGACCTCATTGCAATCTAGGACTTCCTCATGAGGGGAAGAGGAGGGACACTGATCTCTTCTCTGTGGTGACCAATGACAGGACCCAAGGGAATGGCCTGAAGCTTTGTTAGGGGAGGTTTAGGTTGGATATCAGGAAAAGGTTCTTCACCCAGAGGGTGGTTTGGCACTGGAACAGGCTCCCCAGGGAAGTGGCCACAGCACCAAACCTGTCAGAGTTCAAGAAGTGTTTGGACAATGCTCTCAGGCACATGGTGTGACTCTTGGGAATGGTCCTGTGCAGGGCCAGGAGTTGGACTCAGTGATCCTTATGGATCCCTACCAACTCAGCTTATTCTGTGACTCTGTGATTCTGTAAAATACAGCCCAAAATAAAGGTGCCAATGAAGGAGCAGAGCAGCAACTATGGAGAACTGTTCTGAGGAACCCTTCAAGCTGTACCATTAAATCAGACTTTTTGATGTGCTGCAGCCTTCTCTGCATTTTGTATTCATCCACCTCATCTACATTACAAATGGCCTCTCAAAAACTGAACTGAATCAAATTTCTTGTTCCAGTACCTGATAATTAAAATAAATAATGCTGATAGAGAATAATACTGCTAAAATAATCCCCTGGGCCACAATGAAGCATCTTCAAAGAACCAACCTGGAATGAAAATTTGAAAGCTTGGGCAAGGAATATTTAAAGGATATTCAGCAGCAATCAGCAATGACCTTTGGCAAGCAGTTGCTTTGAAACTGGCCATTCAAATCTGCCTATTCACTTGCTTTTCCACAAGTTTTTTTCAATCCTCCAAATGAAGCATCTACATCACTACTGACCAGATCACTCCTTAAGTTTTACATTTCACATTGGAATAGTTTGTGGGGTTAGTTGTTTTTGGACTTGGGGTTCTTTCAGTCTCCAGCATGAGGAATAGAATTCCATTGGAAACCAGAAGCAAGTCTTCTGTTCAAGTTAGATGTCATTCAGCATAGTAAAAGGCACTTGACAAATAGTTATTTATATCTGCACATATGTCCAAAACAGTATCTAGCTAATCTGAACATGACTGGTTTTAAGATAGGGAATCCAGATCTCCTGTCAGACATAGGTAAGTATTACCAATAGACTTTACTGAAATTGAGTTTATCTGGGGGAACAATTCAATTCATAGTCCACTTTTACAGACTGATTCATAGAAAGAATTCAAAATTCAAAGTGAAATGAACTAGCACAGTTACAGCTTTCTGTTCTGCTTCTGTTAATCCCAAATTGATTACCCTTAAATGCTTAGGTACTCTAAGCCACTGTTATTTCAAATGGGAGAAAGAAAGAGAAGGACAGCCGAAGCAAGACGTATAGAAAGATGGGAAGGGAACTAGGTTCTCTTTGAGAAGATTCTGTTTTAGGGAAGGTTTACACTACATTGCTTGCTATCTTGAGCTCTTGTGAGGAGAAACACTGTTAGGGATATCAAAAATCCTACTCCCTGACCACTAATAAATGAATTATTCATGGTTATTTCAGCAAGTACATCTCTTTTCCTAAAATTTCAGTCACACTGGCATATACAGACATCCAGAGGCAAACTATGGGAAGTATGGATTTCATGGTACTTTAAGCACATTTAGGCTTTCTAACAAAGCCCTTTATTATTACAGTCTCAGACATAATTGACTGTTTGGAAAGCTAGAAGCTCCTCTTGATGGGGTCTTTTGACAAGGTTACCAATCCACTTTAGAGAAGCAACCTCATAAAAACAGCTGCAGGGATTTTCTTTTTCTTACAGTCTACTGTAGTAGACACAGTGCAAACAAGAAGCAACAGAACTCCTTCTACTAAAAATGATAGCTTCATGCATACCTGTGCTGATTACTGCCCATTAGGTATACTTGGCAAAAAGTCAGCCATTTACAGCAACTTCTGTAGAAGCTCTGCTGGCAAAAATGCTAGAAAAGTCACCTTCCAAAACAGTATTCTGCAGGTGTGAAACATAAGAATGAATAGTAAAAGTTTTTGGTCTTACAAGTGTCAGTCTTTTCACCCTTCATAGGAAAGACAACAGCACAACAGAACCAGGACCTTACATGCCTGAACTTCCTGGAAACATTCTGGAGACACAGACTCTCCACTGTACCTTTCATTCTGCAAATTGTAAACCCTCCAGTGCCCCACGTTTGTGCAGGCTTTGCACTTGTGCAAACTTGAGAGGCAGCACAGTCCATTTACTTTGGACAGATATAAATGCCTTCCCAAATACTGTCAAGTTCTCAAACTTGAGAATGAAGGAATTCTTATAGGCAGCTGATGTATTAAATTTTCACACACAGACACATGCTCACAGGATGAAAATGCTTTAGGAGACAAGGTAGTGCATGCTCAGATAACATGAAGTCAAGCATAGTATTTTCAATTCTCTTTTTCAGAGTTATAGCAGTCTTAGTCTCACAGATTTCTTACTAAAGAATTGTTAGGCACCTCAATTTTTAAGTCACCTGTGTAAAATATATGGGTGACTTTGAAGACTTTATACATCATCAATATGTTCTGGACAATGTGAACAAAAGCATACTGTAAAGGTAGGAGGGATTAACAATATTTTGTGGCAATTCTAACTCCTTGACATGCTGTGTTTAAAAGAAAGAGGAAATAGCGTTATAATTTAGTGCCCCTCAGCTCTTTCATTTTACTATCTAAAACATCAACACTTTTTATAATAAATTAAATGGAAAATACCACTGAGATATCACCTTATTAAATTAATTGGTTCATACAAAGTATTTTAATTTTGAATCAAATTAAATAATAAATTATAATTGTATGGAAAGGATGCCTTGGGACATAGTATACTTGAATCATAGAATCATAGAATGGTTGGGATTGGAAGAGACCTTAAATATCACCCAGTTCCGATCCCCCTGCCATGGCAGGGACACCTTTCACTAGTCCAGGTTGCCTAAAGTCCTATCCAACAATACCTCATCACCCTCACAGTAAAGGAATTCTTCCAATTATCTAATCTAAACCTGCCCTCCTTCAGTTTGAAGCTGTTCCCCCTTACCACTACATGCCCTTGTAAAAAGTCCCTCTTCAGCTTTCCTGTAAGGACCCTTTAGGTACTGGAAGGTGCTATAAGGTCTCCACAGAGCCTTTTCTTCCCCAGGCTGTACATTCCCAGCTCTCTCAGGATGTCTACATATCATATCAGGATGTCCTCATATCATCTTTGTGACTGTCCTTGGCACTTGCTCCAAGAGGTACATGCTCTTCTTGAACTATAATTCCACAATAAAGCTTACATTTTAAAAATGCGGTAGTGTGGTAAGCTCAAATCAGAAGCCTAATCATAGAATCATAGAACATTAAGGGGTTAGAATGGACCTTAAAGATCATCCAGTCCCAACCCCCCCCCCCTCCATGTGCAGGGACACCTCCTGGTAGACCAGGTTGCTCAAGGCCTTATCCAACCTGGCTTTGAACACTGCCAAGGGATGGGGCCTCCACAACCTCCCTGGGCAACCAGTTCCAGTGTCTCACCACCCCCACAGTAAAAAATTTCTTCCTAATATCTTAACTTATTTCCTCTCTTTCCATTTGTACCCATTCCCCTTGTCCTATCACTACAGTTCCTGATGAAGACTCCCCCTCTGGCTTCCTGGTAGGCCCGCTTCAGATACTGGAATGTTGCTGTGAGGTCTCCATGCAACCTTCTCTTCTCTGGGCGGAACAGCCCCAACTTTCTCAGTCTGTCTTGGTAGGGGAGGTGCTCCAGTCCTCTCACCAACTTTATGGCCTTCCTCTGGACTTGCACCAACAGTTCCATGTCCTTCATATGCTGGGGACACTTGAACTGTACACAACCCTCCAGGTGGGGTCTCTCCAGAGCAGAGAAGAGGGGCAGGATCCTCTGCCTTGACCTGCTGACCACGCTGCTTTGGATGCAGCCCAGGGTTGGCTTTCTGGGCTGTGAGTGCACATTGCTGGGTCATGCTGAGTTTTTCATCAACAATTACCCCAAGTCCTTCTCCTCAGGGACACTCTCAAATCACTTCTCTGCCCAGCCTGTGGGTCTGCCTGGGATTACTGTGACCCAGGTATAGGACCTTGCATTCTATCATGTCAGTGTTTCACTGAACAGTTAAGGGGCAAGGTATTAATTAGACTAATTCTACTCTCTCAAAGTCTCACCTAAAAGGTTCTAATCTATGATTACAAAACAATGTTATTTTCAATATATATCACATATGTACAGCTTGCATTAAATATTTAATTTCACTGCGCTCAATCTTTTGGTGATCCACAGAAACTCAACTGGATGTCACTTTCAGAAAAATCAACCGCTACAATCTTTTTGGTGGCTCTGACTTGTGTTTGGAGATCAAACTGAATGAAGGTAACACAAAGACAGTGTTGGGCAAAAAGACAAACTCTCTGTTATTTTCTTATTTTTAAAAAGGACAATAAAAGGTCTTTGATGAGGCCTTACTGATTGTTAGGAATTCAGATTACACAGTAACCCATTCCAGGCAAGTGAAATAAATACAATTCAAATTCTAAATGAAGTTAAGCTATTTAAAATTGTAACACCCAAAAGATTTGGCATGTGGCATAGTTTGTTAAATATTTTCTATTTGTCTACACTGCTTAACATTGTTCACATCTAAAATCACAGGTGTTATCCAGGTTGTCAGATAAACATACTTACTAAGGCAGGACACAAATACAGCATATGTGTTTGTGGCAATACAGATTATGATGGCTTTATGCCTAAACTCTGGATAAATTCCTGGAGGAACCTGAAAAATTATTTTCTGTCTGCACTGGGTTGCATAATAGTAATACATATGCCATCCACTTTCTGTGTAAAAGTCCAGTTCCTGGAATAATCACACCAAAAGCAGAGAATTCTTAAACTCTTCACTCTTAAGAGCTTTTTGGAAATGGCTTTCAGAAAGTGTGCTCCTGCAATATAAATTTCCAAAACCAATTCCAGCTTAAATCTATTTTCCCAGAGGAACTTCTTCTAAAATCCCACTAGACTATAAAGTATTATCCAAAATGGCATGAAGAACTTTCAGAATTTTTAGGAGAGTTGCACAGTGTCTTAGTTTCTTTCACTCTTATTTTGATGCTGTGAAACGTATAGGAAGTTTTCACCCGTATTCATCCGTCACTGGGATTTAGTTGCTTAAATAGAGCATCTTAAATATACCATTTCAAATATTCCGTGGTACAATAGCTGGCTCCTCACAAGTCCAGAATGGAACAGATCTCCAATCCCTTTCCTGCCAACACCAAAGGTGTGACCTGGCATGGGATGCCTTAAAATCTTGGACACCTGCTTTTGAGAATCAGACCTCATCCAAGTCCTGGTCCTTTTTAATCTGTCAGTACCAGACGAGCTGCTGTGCAATCTTTCAGGCCCTCAGGCTGTCCCTAAAGAACTACAGAAATTTGTCATTCATTGAATTTATATCAAAATCTCCATCAAAAAGAATTTTTAAATGTTGACTGGGCTTCAGAGTAGGAGCATGTAGCACTTGTTCAAAGAGAAAGAGAAGCAGGTGTAAGGAGCAACCTTGTCTCCTTTCTGTTCATCTATTTTTAATTCAAAATGTTGCTCCTCTATTACTTGAAACTCACCTGAAACACAGAGTCGAAAGAAAGAGGATGACACTACATTAACATCCTTTTGAAAATGGAAATGTCTCAAAAAGGATTTGGTGCATTTTTTCCACAGCTGAAATAACATTTTTGAAAAGATTATTTTTTCTATCCGACTTCAAATCAGAAAAATTCCTTTGGGAACTGCTGTTTTTTACCTACGCAGAAATAGAACTGCAGCACTTGACATATAGATAGAATTCATTATCATAAGCATAGACACAATACACTAATATATATACAGATGATTGCTAAGAGACAAATGTCTCTATGCGTGTGTGTGATAAGCCATGAATAAATGCATTTATGACTCATATGTAGGTATTTCATATTTAGAGACATTTCTATTTATGGATTAAAAGAGAATGCACTAGATTCAGGAATGTACCTATACAAAACTTACACAAATTATATCAAGATAAAAAAATGAAAATAAATTGAGAATTTTTATCTTTACCTAGCATTTAGTATTTTCCATTTTTCTCTGAAAAACTTCCAAGCAAGATCCCTTCCATGTGGATTTCGAGCTACGTGGATTATCACATCAATTGCATCCTGATCCAGGACAACTTCTGAGTTGAGAGACAAATTCAAAAGTCTAGTGGGACAAACAAGAACATTTAGTTTCACAAACACATTGCCTAACATCATTCCATCAGAAAACTCTCAGAAAAAAAAGATCACTGCTAAATTGTTTACGTCTCCAAGTGAGTTCAGTGGTTTATTTCTATGATTTCAAACACTGGACGCATTTACGAATCAGAAAAATCTTGATGTAAAAAGATTTCAATAAAAGCTGAGTGCAACTTCACGTGTGCATTTTTATAAAATCTGTAAGATCAGACTGGTCAAGACATTTAAATAAAGGACATGATAACAAAAAAATACCAATAATTATTACAGGATTTTAAACATTTCCAGTGAACAAAGGAAAGTCTGGAATTGAAAAGAGAATATGTGTCAATTTTCATATGCATTAATGCAAAAGCGTAAGATGGTTTAAACAGACAGTAAGCCTGTATTTGAAAAGCAAATTTCTTTCATTTAGATGAAAGCTCAAGTGATGATCCATAACTGTTGAAGTGATTATTAGTAACAGATTCAAATACAGAATATTTTTTACCTGTTGAGCAAGTTTCTGTCATCACTGCAAGTTAAGGCTTCTAATAATATTTTCTTCTCAGACACTGCTGTGGTAGAATGAAATTTCATCCAAATGAACTCCCATACATCTTCATCCATCAGTGAAACTCCTGTACAGTAGACGATGTCTCTCACATTGAGAGGGATTCTACAAAAGAAATCAGTAATAGCATTGTGGTAAATAAGCAGCCTCCTGATACTGGATAAAAAGGAGGAACATTTATGAGAGTTCAAAATTATTGTCCAACAGTAATGGGATTTTTTGAAAATTACATTTGCATCTCTTTACTGCCACCAACATCTTCCAGGCCATCCCAATGGGCTTTCTAAAGGATAACACATGCTTGCAATTCTCTTCATAATGCTGTCACACTGTCAGGAGACTATAAAATATGGTGATGTAGTTCATCAACTCATAATGTGTCACATAACCTACAGGTAACATAAGCTCTCCAAATTAGTGCGGGATGTTATCACTCTGTTGCTGGGCTCTATGCCAAATCTGCTCTTCTTGCCCTTGCACTGTTTTACAACAGGACCTGATCAGCCAGAAACTCCTCCCTCCTTGTGCTGAAAAGGGCTTCATCTTCAGATAGTAACACACAAGTAAGAAAGGATATGCTGTGACAATGATACTTAAACATGATATTGTCAGGAGTGAAGAAAATAGAAAGATCTGATCAATTATTTCAGCATATTAATACCAGTCCAAAACCAGCTGTGCCATAGGATGGTTGCAAACTGTGATTACTGCTCAATTAATATCAATTCAAACTACAGTTAAATGACAAATTCAGATCTAGTACAGTATGTGCATATGTACGGTTTTCTTCTAAAAAGGTTTCAGCCGGACTTTCAATTTCCTACTTTGCTTTATGTTTCCTATACAAGCATAGAAGTTGAAACTTTTGTGACCCAAAGGGTATTCCCACAGGTAAAGTTAGACATTTCTTAGGGTAATATGTTTCTGATTTTCAGGAAAAAGCATTCCTCTTTTTGTCGGTAATGCCTGAGTGGAAACTCCTCTGAAACTTCGTATTCAAGATCTCTAGAGAATCTAGAAGTAAATAAAGTTGTGTCTGCAGTAATACAGTGGGACAAAAAATGAAATTATTGCTGTAAAATTTGGTATCAGAACTTACACAAAACAGGAAAAAAACGTTTCCATCAATACTTTAATTGTAAGAGGATTTCACCAAAGGCTTATACCACAGACTGGGCTATCCCAATCAAGAACAGAGGTTTTTCTACTGCCATTTATTCATTCTCCAGAAAAAAACTCTAACACTGAAATGGAAAGATATTCAGGTACTGCCTTTGTGTTGACTTATATTAACTGAGAATGAGGCATAAAGCTTTCTAATACTGCAACTCTCTTTCAAAACTTTGGGTCAGCAATTACAGTAACATAAAAATGCAGCCATGTACATATACATTCTGCACAGAACATTAAATGATACTGTCATCGTGTCCCAATTTTCTCATCACTAAGTTATTTTTTTTTTTAAACACAACTTTCTTACTAGCTTACGTCTTTTTTTTTTTTTTTAATTTTAATATGGGATTTAATACACTGACAGCAGCTGTAAGAACATACACTAAACAAAAGGGACTAAGGGGTGCTATCCTGACTAGGGGACCAAACAACCTATTGCCCCAAATCTGACCTATCATATGATACCTGAATATGAAGAACAGATGAACACAGTCAAGCCTTACTTCAACGAAGGAAGGACTTTATGTCTTGACACAAACACTAAATCATTTTTTTAGAAGCACATGTAGTTCTTTCAGAGCTTTGACAGCAGAAATATTATCTTTGGATTACTGCAAGATATATGGTTCAGCCAACAGTTATTGTAAGGAACTATAAAGCAGCTGGAAAAGGTAATACTTCTTTGGTTGATTGTGCCATTAATACAGGTAGGAAATGTGGGCTGGAAGGTCTGTCCTTTTTTTTTTTTGCCTAGTACAGACACAGAAGCAGATGTACCTAGAAGTGGATGTCTAACTCCAGAACAGACAGCACTTCTCACTTGTGATGTTTACATTTTTCAAAATTTACAGTAAAACAAATCAATTCAAAGGGCTTTCCCAGCTAGTCCATTTTTTACATTCTAAGGGCCAACAGCAGCACTTTTAGCAGCAGCATAGACAGTAAGCACAGGATGATTTGCATCTCTGGGAAGGAAGGAGGACTTAAGACTAGTGATGGAGCTGATCCCATGATCATAGCCTAGATGTCATCACTTTCCTTGCTAAGAAAACTCTACTGCCACCAAATCAGTAGCAGTATACTGGCAGTGCTGCAGCAGATGTAATCAATATCATACAATCAACTGCTCCAGGGAAGGTTTTAGGTCTGTACCTATAAGCTAATTAGGACAATGTGAAAAAAATCAGCCCCTACAAACCAAGACATCAAGCACAAATACTGCTTGTAAAAAGCTTACCTTCAGAAACTACAAAATGTACAGCTATGAAAAACTACAAAGTACTCCTGTGAGAGGCTTGAAATCAGGACTGTAGAGAGGGGGGTTCCTCTTGTGGAAATGAAAATTGCTTATGAAAACGCAAATATCCCCAAAGTAATTTCTCTTTAACTATTGCCCCTACAGAGAGTCCTCTAATTGAATTTTGTCCCACATTTGTAGGAATTTTTGCTTTCTCACTCATCCAGTCGTTTTGGGCACATATTCTATCATTATTTAAATATCTGAAATCTCTCCAGTCTACAGGTTTTTTAGTATTATAGGTTCCTGGAAAATTGCAATTCCAAGGCACTAGATCAGCATGTGGATGTTTGCCCCTTATATTAACCAAATCAAGTGGATAAAATCACCATTATTTTGGTACTGCTTAGGTTGTAACACTGCAGAACACATCCTGTTGTCAGTGAAGCCTCAAATGTGCCTTCGAGGCTGCTCTCATTTTTAAAGAGCTAATATGATTGATGGATACTTCAGAAGAATAGAAATAAACGTTTGAGAGCATCACTTTAAATGGCTTTAATTTGAATACTGATCCAATTTATTTAACTTTATTTTTCTTGCTTAAGAGATGTGATGGTGAGAATGAAATATGTAGCTAGCCAAGCTTGTTTAAAAATTAAACATTTTGGGAGAAAAAGTTAAAAATTAAAGAGTTAGAAAAAAATTAATTAAAATCGTGCTGTGCCTTTACAGGGATTTCTTTTTTTCAAGAGTGAATTATAAAGCTCTACAATGAGCTAAGAATAATGTTCTAAGTTATAATTAATTGGTACATACTTGCTCCTATTTAAAGTATGTTCTAACAATTAAAGATACACTTTTAAAATTGGACCATAATTATTTATCTTCTGGGGAAATTGTGTTCTAATTTTTTAAAATGTAAATGCACATAGTTTAGACAGTTCTTTGATTAAGTAACAAGTTTCAACACCAGTTATGGTACTATTTGACAAAGAAAATTAATCAGGAATATTATTCTTTATTTTTGCAACAATTTAACATTTAACTTAAGCCTATTTTTCTTGATGACTATATTTATGGTCTTGTTTAATAGGTTACAGGGCTCAGATAAGAAACAAGAATGAAGTATTAGTACTTTGTTGGCTGTAATACAGATGCTATTATAAAGAAGAGCACTACACAGTTTGTTTTTAAAAACTTCCATCCCAAATTTTATATTCCCATTCTCTATTACAAACTCCAGGAGTCATGCTGCTGGCACCATTGTGCAGAAAGAGGAGAGGATGATCCTCTGCCATAGCACATACCCAGTCTAAAGAGAGAGGGCAGAACTTCCCCTTGAAAACTGAGGCACAGAGCTGTGATGGGCTCAACATTTAGGTGCCTGTCTCCCATTGATTTCAGGGGACATTAACAGGGCTAGTCAAGGTGTCTGGGGCAAAGCTATGCACAGTCCCTGTCCTGTGCTCCCAAGTTCCAGGTATCACACAGGTCTGACAGAGGTAGGCAGAGAGTACATCATCCCTCAAGTGATGGTTACTGCTATTGCTCCTTTCCATTCCTATTGAAGATCCCCCACAAGTGAACATGCAACCAGGATAGTCAAGCTCTTCAACACTGATTTTAATGACTGAGTGATGAGTTAAGGACTTCTTTGTGGCACTGATCTCTGAGTAGGTATGCTTTTTGTCCATTCTGGACAGTTTTTGCAACAAAAATATGGTCTGATCAATTTCTGATCAATTGTTTTGCAAAGTTGTGGAGAGATCATCCCTGAATGAGAAAATTGGAAACTAATCTAAATTACAAGGACTTTAAATTAATTACTGCTAATCCATAATTACTCCATATAGGGTCATTTTATTGCAGTGACACACAGAAGTCAGAAGGTAAAAACACTACCTGAACCAGCTGCCCATAAAGCCCAATTTTATCTTTTACAATATTAAGTCCTCTCTCTATTAAGACCCAGTTGGTCTTTCAGAGTGCTAAGTCCTTGATTAACTCATGCACTCAACAGTGTTTTCTTCCTCCTTAAGTTTTATTGACTTGAGTGCAAGATTCTACTCAAATGTTGTAACAACCTATTAATTAGTTAAATCACTTCAACAACACTGGCTTACATTAGCTGGCAAAGCTCCAGTAACATTTCAAAATGCATGAATAGCTATGCCTGATTTTTTTCAGTAATTAAAACTTCTAGGGGTTGTGAACACAGAAGAAGGGATTCACTTTATTTTTTTACATTTATCAGACACTCATGTGTGAAAAAAATTAAAATAACTCTCATTTTTTCATGTTTGCTGCTAACAATTTCCAAATATAGCTGGTAGGCATCAAGCCCTTGAAAAAACCTAGTGCCTCTTCCAATCAACTAACAAAAGTAATTAACCTGTTGGCCATGTTCTCACAAATACTGATGTAGGTGGTTAAACGCAAGTACATTTCTAAGTTGTTGCAAGACTGTAGCACTACTGTGGCCATGTGAAACACAGCAATAAAATTATCTATTTCAAATAGCAAGAGAGAGAAATAAACAAGGAAGAAAACAAAAGAAAAAATGCTTGTTTGGAAAAAAATTGATTTTCTATCACCTAAGCCAGACTTCATTGAAATTACTTCAATTAATGAATGGTAATTTGTTATTTACTACTCCCTCAGATCTATGGAGAGTTTTGTTTATAGACATGCTACACACTCCTATACAGTCCTGCAATTGTTTTTCTGGTGGCATTTCCACCAAGTAGTTAAAGGTGCAGCCAAGTAAGACACTGCCAACTTAGGCAGGTGGATGGACATGAATCCATTATTCCTTGTAGAGGAAACACAAAATCTGCATGAACAAGTGTGGAGGTTCACAACTCACAAATTTGGCTTGTTGGTTATCACTGTCCTTCAAATTATGTGATGGAAGACATTTACTTCATTATTTACACCTTTCTTGAGATGATAAAGAATTAACCAATGTTCCTAACCATCACAGCAGTGTGACAGAAGTGAAATGGCAAACAGAAGTTACAGGAAAAGCCCAAATCTCATAAATACACTTCAAAAGATGTAGACAAGGTAGTTGAGTATTAGTGTGCAGACATGCACGATTCTGATTTCATTACTTTGTAACCAAAAGTGGTTCATTTGTAATTCAAACAACACACGGATGTGTTCTGACTTGAAACCCACAGACAGAACAGGAAAGTTCATCTCTTACTCTCTTTTCAGCGACCTCTGGCTTGTAGCAGGGCATCTTGCCCCCCACAAGAGCTTATCTGTTGCTTGTTAACCAGTCAGATAACTCAAACAGGACAAGCTGTCTTGTAGTGAGTTCTTCTGGCACCACAGAGTTAACACTGGTCTTGCATCTCCCAACTGCCAATAAACATCTTACTGTCAATGTGAGATCTGGAAGATAAACTGGGCTTCTCACGGACAGACACCTCACTTTACAAACTATAAAAACTACACCAAACTCTCATAAAGCAGAAATCCTCAACACATTCCATGGAAATGTGTGGAGTTTTTCCCGTGAGTAGGGATGCTTCCTTCCCGGTTACTCCCACAGAGGCTGAGTGAAGGAATCTGTGCACATTGTCATCGTTTCAGAAGTAAATGACATTTGACCCTAAGCAATACTATTTCTTTTGCTAGCTTTAATATAGGTACCTTAATGTCATGCACTGGCTTATGTCATGCTGTAATCTACTAGTAGTTCCTTTCAGTTTTATACTGTGCAGTAACTTTGATTAAAATCTTTTGTCTGTTATCTCCTGTCTGTTTAATTACTAATTCATTTTATAAATAGAACCGAACTGCCATCCTTAGTACTTGCAGGCCAGAATGATTTCTTAAATTGAAACTGTTGCCAAAATCTGAGGTTAAGACAGGGATTGTCTGAAGCTCCGACTTGTCCTGTGACATGGCCCCATTTCAGCACTGCAAGATTTCTCAGAACAATCTGGATGATTAGACCAGAACAGATTTAAAATATCTGTATTTGCATTCAAGATCAGTCTCTACTTCTCCTCATTCACAAAGACAGACAAATTAAAACTTCATTAACCCACGGGCTACAGAATGGATGATGGCTTAACCTAATTCAGTGGAGCAGCCTGCACTCCCCACTGCAAGCATCCTCAAAACTGATCAGTTACCCGATCAGAGACCAGAGCTTGTGACAGAAGATTAATATTTGAACTAGTAAAAACTGTGTTAAAGCTAAAATCACCCCAAAGTGATATGATATCAATGTTAGTGAAATGCATTTAATCTCAGTTTTCTAGGGGTATTAAGGCAACTCATTAAGGTACTTTGTTTCCATGTAAACCACAGCAATAAATAGCAATGGTTACATTTCTAAAGAAGTTAAAAGTAAGAGCAAATGGAAATGGCTATAACTAGCTGAGGCCTTCCAACCGGTAACATCTCACAGAACATCTGCATGTAACTGTGTCTGATGCAATCCTATCATATCCCACTATTCAGTGCTGCATGTCAGCAGAAGAACAGTGTCACCACAGCTCTACTAACAGAATCAGAATACAAGTACTCCTTTTTCTGCTGAAGGCAAAATCAGCTGTCTCAGTTCAAAGCAGCTCTCTCACATATTCACGTTTACATCATCTTGTTTAACTTTGCCCAAAGCAAGCATACATCCACAGTTGACTTTGCCAGCAGAAATGTAAATGCAGCAACCTATAGCTGATGTATGGTAAGAGTAGCTGGAAGATAACTGTGCCTGCACCCAGATAGATGTTTGCAAAAAATGTTCATGTCTGTGTTATGCTTCAAGTCATCATAGTGTGTATTTGAATATTACCCCCTTTTATCTCCTGTCAGGGGTTTACATATTGCAGCTCTCCATGCATTCTTTCTTGAACTTCAGAAATACATGTTTACTCAACCTATCCAAGGCAGGAAGTCTGAAAATGCTAATCCTCTTAGAAACATGTTTTTCCTTCAGAATAGATGCAATGAAGGTTAAAGGGGTTAACAAGGCTGATTATTGAGCTCAGGCAGGCATTGAATGGTAATTTTGTTAATTTTTTAGGCTGAACCACAATGCTGTTATATCTAAGGAGTGTGAATAATGTATTTCTTCACACATGAAAGCTTCACAGGGATGAGCTCAGTTAAATGAAGGTAGAAGCAAACATCTTCATTTTCAGCCAACAGTAGCTTCTCTTGTACAACATTCTGCTGTTGACTGAATCCCCGTAAATTTATGTTCTCAAACTACAAGGGAAATTTCAACACGGTTGTATATTTTCTATTCTTTATTCTTCTGAACATCAACATAAAAGTGTCAAGGGTTTCCATGGTTCCAGTACAGGAGCAGCATATATCCCAATGTAAGAGAGTGAAAATCATTGTCTTAATATCACCTTCAAGTCAGAAGTAAATACAGACTTTCAAGCAAAATGAGCTGGACACATCAGCCATTTTTAAAAAAAGTAAAATCACTTAAACTCATGGATTAAAACACCACAAGACCTACCTTGAGGTCTAACCTCTGGTCTTCAGTAGAAAGAAATAATGAGCTTTTTTTAAACAATTGTAAGGATTAAAATATATCAGTTCCTAAAACAGCAAAACAACATGTCTCCTTATAGTCTCTTCTGCTTCTGATGCTATGTGTTTGGTTTGCTCCTTGTAAAAACAAATTTCTTTCTCAGTTATATTTCTTGTTTTTCCATTGTGTTTTGCCCTGAAAAAGTGGCCATGAGCAATATCACCTAAAGCCCCTTGCAGTCTAAGTATTTCTGGTATTTCTGGTATTTCAGGTACTGAAGTCTCTTCCCTCAGATGAATGCTTTCTCATCTTTAGATTGGAGAACTGTATCATTTTCTTGCTAATGAAATAAATTCCAGTAGCTGAGCTGAAGCTACAGGAGGAAAGTCTGTTGCAGCATCTTAATATTGTCCCAAACATCTCATATACAGGTCCTCCTCAGGCTTACCCTCTGCAGGCATTGGCAGATACAGGGCTGAGGTACTAAACTGAAGCACAGTAAACTGCTGGAATCTCAGCACTACTGTTTGAAATGGTATTGAAGAGCAGCTTCTCTGCCAGCTGTGTTGGAAAAGAAAAGGAGCAGTCTTTTTCATGCTTTAGTGACAATTTTGAAAGGCATCTTTTGCAAGATCCCCATACGCTACAATTGCCATTTACGTATTCATTTGATATAGGTATCTTTCTACCTGTAGTGCTGGACCCTAAGAGGGCCCACTCATGGTTCGGAATCTCATGTTAAGAGGCTCTTCACAGCACAGTGGCTGCCACCGGCTGCGTTTTTAGAGGCTCCCAAATCCCCTTGTAGGAAGCGCAACTCTGAGCATCTGATTCTGCCCTGTGAGCCAGGAATCTGAAAATGAAGCAACACCTAAGTCACTTTAGAAATTCAAGTCTTCAAAGCCTCTTAGGTAACTTCCACTTTCATGCACAGAGGCTAGTGTTGCAGGTCACGTAAGTTGGGTATTTTCACTAATTCCAGAAGAAAACCTGCAGCACTGTAGTTGGAAATCTAATGGCTTTTTCAAACAGTAGTGGAAATACAAAGAGGACCTCTGGCCTTGTGCTAAGAATGACCCTCATTTTATTTGGTCAACAGTGGCAAATTATTTGCACAGTAAAGAGTCTATAATGACAAAATACAAACAGTATCTGATATCAAGATTACTTCACTTTCTTAATGCGAAGAGTAGATGGTAATTCCTTTCTGGACCAGATTAAGAAAATTTACTAGATTAAATATAATTACTAAAAACCACAGCAATTGTAAGCATATGCCAGAGTTAGATGTTATTGTACTACCCAACACTTTATCCATAATTAAATATGACAAGTAAAACAGAAAAAAACACTTCAAAAGAATATCTAAAAAGTCATAGATTTAAAATGTGGCGAAAAAAGTTATGAATGTTAGCATTTCTTCAGTATTATTAATTGCACATTCTCTGTTAGAGTTATTTCAACTTTAACTCCAGTAAGGGCCAGGGAATCAAAAACCTCCCTTACATGATTTACTGACTGTGCATTTATGTGGTATTTAATATCACATTTTAATTTAATACTGACTTAATTTGCAGTTTATTAAAATCTTGAGACACAAACCTTATTCCATTGTCTCTACTGCTTTGAAAAATTTGTGTCATCTTCCAGAATAAAGTTTCTGGGAGGGGATGGGTGGAAATGCAAGTTATCCTTTATTTTTACTGTCACAATGACACTCAAATTACATTTTTATATAAAATATCTCTGAGCTCTCTGGAACTCTGTTTTTGTGCTCTGGCTATGCAAACCCACCAAAACCAGGCTTTCTGCAATCATCAGTCAATTATGTGGTTCGGTTTCAGAAGACAGAATGGCAAAACCAAGAACTTTTACAGTACTTGCTGATAAGGTCTGGAATAGGCAAGAATACACAGAGTTTCTGTACTTGTCATCGACTTTCCTCACTAGTTGTCAGAGAAGTGTGGCGAAAGAGGAGCAGCATGAGTTTCTCCTTCTTTGTCAGGAAACAAGCTCTGAGGGAATCTTAGAGGCTCTAAGGTGGCTGTTTGCAGCAAATTCACAAACAGCTGTTAAGGGCATCAAACTGAGCAAAACGATTGATGAGAAAGAATACAAAGTGGCACCTTTTAGATGTGCTCTCTGCATATGTCTTGTACTTATCTGCTTGCCCTTTGCACCTGAGCTAGTTACTGTCTCTCAAGTGCTAAAAGAGGCAGAAGCATGACTCAAACACCATGCTAATTAAATTCTGATTGTAGAATCATTGTTTTCTTGGTAGAAAAGCAGGAAAAAGAGCCCTTGTTTTACTTTCAGGTTTCAGTCTGAGTTAGCTTAAACTGAGTAAAGGTGCTATGGGTTAGCTCTGATTCAGCAGGATCTGAACATTCCTGAGAGAACACTGACATACCCTACAAATGCTGTTACTGTGAAACACAAGCTGATTTTATGTTTACTGGGCTGCTATTACTAGTAGTCTTTGTAATGTCATTTCCATGTAAGTAGATATGAAATGAGTTTTGCTCATATATCAGTTACATTCAGGATGTGAGACTGCTCTGAGAAAACTGGTCAGTTCTGAAGTGTGGGACTGAACAAATCCTACGATCTTAAAAAATAAATAAAAGCATGTCTCTATCTTCTTTGCCAGTTGTGCCCCTATTTATCAGCTGACTGTCAATCTCTATTATGTAATTACATTATTTGCTGCAGCCATTTTTCAAAACTGCGCAGCTCCTTTCAGAAACACATTGCTTTAACACAGTAGCTATTCTCCTCTGCCCTGGTGTGGTGCTTTTATCATAATACTCATCATATGCTGGCAAACACAATCTTCTGCTACCAAAAATGGCCCCATTGAAAGGCTAAGATGAATCTTCAGATAGCTCCTTAAATTTATGCCTTTTCTCTCTTGCTACTGTTGGTAAAGCAATAAGCTTGAGTTTTGTTATGTTTTTCTTTTCTGATGCCTCCTTTCTTAATCCTGTTGGAAAGGAAAGACAGGCAGGGTGACAGCTTTTTTAACACTGAAAAATCTACTGCTGTGCATGCTAATAGGTAATGCTAGGTTTGATTAACTAATTTTGCAAATGAATATCTAAGCAAATTACTTTTGCAGACTGTTTCCAATGATTCTTTCTCTTTAATTGCCTCTTTGAATAGCTTCATACTGACTGTTGCTGCTTATGATAAGAATTCATATCAAACCCTGGGGTATATATTTAATAGTAAATATATCTGGTATCACCTTACCCAGGAAAACCCTCCACCTCACACACATCTTACTTAAAGGTACATAGTCATAGTTGCAAGTTGTTTGGGTTTTTTTCCAGAAGTTTCAAAATCATATAGGAGTGTAATTTCCCTTCATGTTCAGTTCATGGCTGGTTTTAAAAGATACTTGTATACTTACATAACTGGGTATGACTGTAAAGGATTTTTAAAGATTCCAGAGACAGACAGAGATATTTTAATTGCAAACAAACACCTGATTAGTCCAAGAAATCTCTGAAAAATCCTGCCTGCTCGTATGGCTAGAGAGATCTGATCCTCTTGCAGAGATAATACAAGACTGGGACTAAAAGTGAGAGACTTTTATCTTGCTTTTTTTTATTTGAAAATAAAATATTCTCTTTTAAACTAAAGTATCATGCCATGTACAAATGTGTACAGTGCAAATATTTCACATAATCAGAAAATCCACTATTCTTTCTAAAGAAGTTGGGGTCTTAACCTATACTCTGCACTCATATCATTGTCCATATATCACTGCATAATTAAATATTTGAAATTTCAGTAATTTCATATTTCTTAGATGCTTGCCTTTAAAATATAAACTTCATGCACTATCCATGGCCCATGTTCTCTTGCCTCAGCTGAATAAACCTGTGTATAGACAGCCTAACTTACATATTTGCTGTCAAACCACTACAGTGCTGCTAATGCTCAAGGCATCAGCTATCTTATTATCTGCTCTCTGAAACCTTACATGAGCTTTTCCATGTATTCCTGAATCACATTAATTTTCAAGTCTTCACTCTTAAATACCTTGTAACATTTCCCTGCACCACTTTGCTACATTTCCTTCCTTACTTCTCAGTCCTTCTGTCTCTAATCTCTCTCACTTCTTTAAATGTTTAGCACCTTTGGCTCTCTTGTCCCAGCACAGGTTTCATGTTTGTCTGACAACATGGTGTTCACTCATCTTTCTTTCTTTAGATCTGTCCTTAAAATCCATCTTCTCATCTTCTAGCACAGAATTATCTGACAGTAACTCATCAGGAGAGGGCAGAATCCCCTCCACCCACTCATATACACCAAGTCAAATAACTAATTCTGAAACCCCACAGACATTTTTAAATGCCAGCCAGCAACCTCTGCTTCCTCCCATAAAAAAAAACCTTTGCAAAAGAAGGCACTGCAGACAGGGCAGGCAGGAGAGGAAGAGCTGTACTGCCTCTCAGTAGGAGAGATGTGACATACACATTTCAGCTCCACTTACCGGTTCCTATTGCTAGAAATCCAGTCCGAGATTAATGTTGCAGCCTGCTGGTGACAGTGCTTGTTCCCGAAGCTGCAGGCCAACATGATGACTTCCCGACGCAACTCTCTGTCCACATTAAAGAAAGCAATAAGGCTGCATTAATGAATGTGTTTGAATGTGTTTGAATGTTTACAAAAAACTGCTTCTTATAACAGTGACAGCAACCGGTAGCTGGGCAACATATCAAAGATAATCTGGCTTTACAAATCTCAGTGTTGATTTAATGCCTGCAACAACTGAAGAAAAGTCATGGATCAAAAGCAGCCCCCATTTACACTTATGCACTCCTCCCAACTTCTGTGGTCACATGAGTACAAGTTCTTAGAAATCCAGTGTAGTCAGATATTAAGTTAGGGCTTAGGAAATCATGTTCTCTCAACTTAAGAAAGAAGAATTCTTCTCACAGCATCTTTCTGCTCTCCCTACAACCCAGAAAGGAAAGGAAAAAGAAAGGAAAAAACAGAAGGGTGATAGAGCTAAGGAATTATGACTGGCTTATGCTAAACATGACTAAATTTTAGGAGCATTTATATAATTATATTCCACAAATAAACAATAAAAACGAAAATATAACAGTACTCATGTTGGTATGATGCTTGAACAAGTGACTTGTTTAAATTGTTTGTTGGCCATCCAAGCTTCAGATACATCGATGCAACTTGTCTTAGAATATACTCCTAAGCAGAAAAAGAAAAGTATATTTAATGTTAAAAATAATCTCTTTTACTTGAAATGGAAATACTGCTGACTAGTGAGGTTTGGTCTCTCTTTTTACCCTCAAATAATGTCCAATTCCAAATACTTAGCAAAGCTACTTGTCCACTTATAATCCTCCTTCACTGCTGTAGTATGAAGGTCTAGAAGAGCTACTAGATTAGATGCCTAGTATAAGACAATTTATTGTTACAAAATCCATTAATTTCAAAACTTTATTACATGCTACTTTGAACTCACAATGTGCAGCTGAAAAATTACAAGAGTGTCAATAGCCTAATTTCTAGTTTGTGGCCAATCTTGACTACACCGTACATGCTCACTTTTAAAAGAACACTGTTTTAATATCCATATCCATGGCAAAAACATTATGTGTGTACAGTCAATTGACTTCAGAATACATAACAATGCGGCTGCAAATAAGCTTTGTACACTTAATGACACTATGCTTTAAGTTTAGGCTCCTGGTGTGCTTAAAGTACAAAACAAGCACAAGATCTGTTTTAGTGACTTTTACTTTTTACACAGAGGACATATTTAAATATTCTGACGAGTTTTGAAGAAAACCACTGTCATTGTATTCAGTGTAATCTTTTGCCAGTGGAATTCACCAATTTGAAAAAGAGAACTGAGATCTACGGAACCACATAGGAGAGCATCTATTTTATTATTACAGATGCATAGGCATGTATATATGTCACCACAAAAGCAGATTCATACTGCAGCTTTCTCTAGCAGATACGTTATTCTGTGACTAAAAAGACTTTTTATTTCCTCTGCTATCACCTCAGCTTTCAAAACTCCCATCAGTAGTGATAAAACATAACTCGGCTGTGAATTTTACTGGTTTTATTTATTAAAATTGTGTTTTCTTTACACAACCATGTTTAAAAGTGAAATAGCAATGGCAGACTCCTAAGAATTTTTCTTTGCCGTTAACAACAGACTAAATATGCAAATTATTTCAGCAGCATTTTACATTATGGCTCTGGTTTGCATGTAGGCCTGCTCTGTAGGTTCATAAAAATTTCAATGTATCTTTATTAATCTGTAGTGTATGTTCTACAAAAACCATTTTCCATGTCATGAGGTAATTCTGTGCATATGTACGTGTGTATATATATACACACACTCACACATATCTGTATCAATATCTGTATATCTATATATCTTGTAGAGGTATATATGTACCTCTACATATACACGTACAGTCACTTCTAACTTCCTCCTCTCTGAGCATGGTGTCTATGGTCACACACACAGAGAAACAAATATATATTTAAGAAGAGAAAAGCATCCTTAAGAATTTCAGGCTTTAAAAAGCCCCTGCATTTGAAGGCTTTACAACATTACATAATGTTACCGTATATTGGCCATTGAAAATATGTAGACTACATAAAATTCCCAGTGAATAAAAACCCCAAGAGTTCATAATTGTCACTGGCTGCAGTCAAATCTGTGTACTTCATAAACTATGCTTCAGTGTAGTTACAGGTAAATGTTAAAATATTTGCCATGTCTATCTTAATTATCTACTGCGAGCTGTTACTGCTGTCCCTTTGGACGCAATTATGAATGGGCTTTTGACTCAACGGTGATCTAATTCTTGTTAATTAAGGTAACTGCATTGAATTCACCATGGATTTTGGGATGAAATAATGACTACAAATCTTTGCTTCAGTTGCATGTATTCTTTTCAGTTGTGCCTATATTTGCTGTTGTTGCTGATCTTGGGCATCCAGCTAAATATCACCGTGGGGCTCCTCAAAGGGGAAAATCTGGCAATAGAACACTTTGGCTCTTTAAAGTGAAATACTTTACTTGTCATAACATTTTACATGAGGGATAATTACCTTTCCTTCTTCTAGTCATATATGCCTCAAACAACAGTTATCACTGTTCAAATGCAAATGAATCAAAGCTTGATAATTGCTATGTTTAAGTAGAGTAATTAGGAAGAAACTTAATATCCCTAGCATGTTTACAGTATCTGACTGGGGAACAGTTCAAATCTTGACAATAAAAGGAGGGAGTAAGAGGTGAAAGAAAGAAAGGCAGGAAGGACAGACAGATGGAAAGAGTGAGGGGAAGAAAGAAAGGAAGAACTAGAGAAAGAAAGAGAGGAAGGCTGTATCTCTTACATTGAAGATATTGTAGTTTTCTGTACGGTCCAGCAATTTATCTAGAGGATAAAGAGCTCGGCTGGCAGCATGCCAAGGCAGAAAATCTTTTTCTTCTGAAAGGTATCTCATAATCTCCAAAGGAATATTCTGAGGCAAATAACCAGCTCTGCACAATAAAAGAAGCCATTAAATTGGTTTTCAGAAGATATTCACAATGGGGCATAAACTACTTCTTTTTTTTCCCAAATGAAATTAAAATGCAGAAAAACACGATAAACTCATCACACTTTAATGACATAAAAGTCAACCTTATAAAAAACCAGCAACTCGCAGTCTCTCCCAACACATGCAAGCATACTGATTTGATGAAGCAAGGCAAGAACACACATGAAAGAAAACCAGATAAGCTATCTCTACTTTGAATGGAGTCCTGTGGCTATGAAAGACATGAATGAAGAAGTAACTGCCTTTAAGGAAAAAAAAAAAATTAAAAAGAAAAAAGATACCCAAAACGAAAGGAAGGTGTTGCTTTGTTGACTTCTAAGACAGAAAGCTGCCTGCATAAAATCAACAACCCAAGGCATTTTGCTTGATGAAACATTTCTAGTGACCATCACCAATTGAAAAGAACTAGTGCTGAAGAAGAAGCTTTAGTTTTACAGTTATTCTCCTCACTCTTTTCTCTCTGCTTTAGAACTGCCTTGTCTTCTATCCACCTTAAGTCACTTTGGAAGGACTCATCCAGTGACATCACTTTGGTTCAGGATGTTCCAGCACTTTGCACATAAAGTATGGGTTTTTTCAGGTGTTTATGAATCAACCAGCTAAAATTTTGTCCCATTCTTTTTCTATCATGAAAGACCTCCCCCTGCAAGTGAAAGGCTGGGGGGGGGGGGGGGGGGTGGGCGCGCACAGGAAGGGTTTTCAAATAATAGCATTACAAGTAAAATGCAATACAGACACAAGCATTTGACAGCTACTTTAAAAACTGAGTACAGAAAACACCAAGCTTTAGGCTTTGCTCTCACTTTCTTTTTCAGAACAGCATTTTTTCTTAACTATCCAGACTGCAGAAACAAAGTACAACCCTGTGGGTGTGAACTTTCCAGAAACACATTGTCTACTCTTCTTCTGATGCAGGTGTTTAAATCCAAAAGGAGATAACTATCTGCCTAGAGAGGAGATAACGATTCTCTTTCCATTAAACACTTCAAATCAGCAAGGTAGATTCCACAAAGTTCAATTTAATAGGCTACAGTGTGATATAGCTTCAGAGACTAGTTTTTCTCCTTCATTGCAAATTTTCCGTTAATTTCCATCAATGTCTGTGGAAGAAATGCAAACATACGGCAAACAAATAAAATTACACACATTAGTACAGAAATTAATCAATGCATACATGTTAATATGAATTTTTATCTCTGCTGTAATAACATGTTAAAACTGTCTTGCTGAAATACTTGAAATTGTTTCCTTGCAATGTGCACCACATCTTGCTGGCCTTCATTTTTCACACACTCTGTTGGAAGAATTACACTCTGTTCCCTTCATGTTCTCAGGAAAAAAGTGAGTTCATGTAACAGATTTAAAAGTATCTATCCCACCCTCCAGTCTGCTTCATGTCATCTTTGTCCACATTTTATCAGCTCTGTTTTCAACTCCAGTTCCAGCACATACTAAAGCACAAAAAACAAGATCACTTGGGGATCTCACTGTGCCAACTGAGGAACTGAGCAGATATGAAATAAAAGTGGCAAAGCTTTTAGAGTAGGTAACGGACAAAGTCCAATGTAACTGAAGACAGAAAGTTACTTCATTTTATAGGTCTTGGTTTTGAAGCAGCAGAGTATCATTAAGATGAATTCTATGTCTTAATACTCTGTAATTCATGGAGCCAGCAGCATGCTGAACTGACTGCAGTTAAAAATTTTGGAGATAATGTTAGCAAAGAGGTAAACTAGCTTAAAGTAGCATATAGGTAGCTAGTTTCTAATAGGATTTGTGATTATTTTTACTGATAATTTGATTGACATGAAAAAGTGTGGAGTAAGGAACAAGAGGAATAGCTCTAGGAAACATGCTGCTTAAGGAATCAACAGATTAATGTTTATTATAGCTGCACTAATGGACATTTAAGTTCATGTTTTGAAATTAAATCTATCTATACTAAGTGCAAAAAGGAAATCAACGCTGCAAAACAAACAGATTATTTCTTTTTAAGCTTAACTTCCCCATAAAGTCACATAAGAAGTGGACTCAGAAATTGATCTCTTAATCCCTAAACTCAGAGCTTCCTAATGAGGTTTGAAATCATGATTTTTGGCTGATGATACTCATCCTGTTCACAACAGAAGCTGTTACTCTCATCACTCACTGCTTCTAACTTCTGAATTTATCACACTATTCAATTCTGCCTGTCTCACACCCTGACTCTCACTTTTCCTATTGTTTCCCTAAGAGTGTAGTGCAAATTACACAAATAGATTTTGGCAAAGTTTGACTTTTTTCCTGTTTATTCCTGACCCTCCTTCTCTGAGTATCACCCTAGAAGAGCTTATGCCCAATATCATCAGAATCACCCCCTCAACCACATATTAATCAATCCATCCCAAGAGAAGGGATAGGAATGAAGGGAGATTTTTGGGGATGGCATTATTATATAAATTATAACAAATTCATCACTTCAGATCATGATTTAGAGGACAAATGGCTATGGCTGTTAATATTAAACTCTTCTGTCAGCACATCCTGGGCAGTACAGATGCTAAGATGCACCTCTGAGAGAACTTAAGCAGAGACATATCTCAAATCCTCCTACAGTGGCAGTTAAGACAGCCAGTTTCCTGAAGAAAACACAAGTGCATCAGGAACATTACCTTGGCAGAATGTTCTTTAAATTCTACACTATTTTATTTCACTGATGCCTACAGAAAACCATGATAGCCCTATTCTTTTACCATAGTCGCTAAGCCATATTTATGAACTTTTTATTCCAAATACACTGCAGTCCAAGACTAATTGGCACTAAATAGCTTCTGTCAAGAGGTGGTAAGGATAGTTATTGTTTCACCTTTTTGCATAAAAAGTTTACATTCATAGTTGAGAAAACAGGATGTAAGGAGAAACTCTCACCCTAATCATAAAAGAGATAAACCATGAACCATAAAACATATAAGAAGTCCTAAAATCCAGATCACAGATCTAGGACCTGTGAGAAGTGTCCTGGGAGGTAGCATGACTACCATGACAACCAGGTCAGCAGAAAACAGAACCTAGACAAAGCAGTGTGACACTGTGGTGAGCTATGCTCTAATATTCTGCATCTTCACAAAGCACAACTGGTGTCTTAACTTTTGTATTTTAGTACAATCATCCTCTTTTAGTTTACACTAAAAGCTTGTCCAGCGCTTAGAGAGACTTCAAGACTCTGCTTTCCCAGGGAATACTGCATTCAGTAAGAAGCACTGGCTCATTTGAACGGTGGCAAACCAGACAAAGGGTGCTGGCATGATTCTAGGATTCTCCTTCATTATCCTGGAAGAACTAGGTTCAAAGATGGTTACAGAGGATCTGGTCAGCAAAAGCATTTATGGAGTAGGACAATAACCAAAATGAGGAAAGAAGGCAGAACAGAGAATGAGTCTGGTCTGAGTATCTCCATGAACTCTGTTGGAAAAACACAGATCTGTAGAAATGTTAAACAGAAATGTTTAACAATAATTATAACAACAGTAAGAAAACTAAAAGTAGCAACCTTCCCATCAAAAGGAAAACTGTAAAATAATTTCCCTGTCATATATTTGCCTAGAAATATTCACTCAAAGGTACTACAGAGTGTAAATTTAGTAGATACTCTGCACGTGCAGCTTGACTTATTACTCTCTCTTTCAACAAAGTCACTGAAGGTCAGTGACAGAAATCCTTATTTTTCTTTTGTCTTTTTAGCCATCAATCATATTGCTATCTTTAAGTCCAGCAAAATTACTGTCAGACATTGCCTGTCAAAGTCCAAATGCATGAAAGTCAGGTCTAAGAGACAAGGTTCTTTTCTAGCCTAGCCATCTTGGAGGAAAATTGAAATATTGTCTGTCACTAGGGGAATAACTGATTATGAGCTATACTGAAACCAGGTAACAAGCATAAACACCACAGAAATACTGTGATGTCCAAACTTGTGTCTAGTCTGAAACAGGCGCAGTTTTCTCTAGGTATGTCTCCAGGAGTCACCTGAGAATCTTAGCAAGCATGTATCTGCACCTAAAAAAATTCTGCAGAGGAACCTGGGATAGTTTTGGCAAGTATCTTAAGAGATAAAATAGTTAAACAGTGTTGATACGTAAACAGTGGCTGAAAGCATACTGATGTTCAGGTAAAACATTTATCAAGGGCAAGGTTAAAAAGTTTTGTAAACATTTTTCATCTATAGTTAAAATTAAAATCGAAAGAGCCTTAAGAACTCATTTAGTCACTCCCTACCCAAAGCACATTCATACCAGTGCCATTCCTGACAGAAACTTCTCTTGCTTATGTAGGCCTCTACCAATGGATAATCCTAAGAACACTACTATTTCAGTACTCCTCTGCCAAGAGGCATGAATAAGAATATCATAGCTCTGGTCCTTTGCCCTGTAACTCTTCACAGAAGAGTACCAACAGATCCATTTCATGTTATAAAATGATCTATTGTTTACATATCTTCAGTATAAACTACAAAAAGCAGACATCCCTCTTTATACTGTTTCAGATTGGAGCATTTTGATTTGACATCATGGGTCATATAGAAAGCAGCCTAGACTTAAAACAGCCTTTACAAGCCCTTTCTAAGCCAACTTTCCCCATACCAAGTCATTTGAAACACATGAATACAAAAGCAAAATTTAACCAAAAAGATCACATTTGAGACGCTTCATTGCTTTATCAATTTTTGTGTAACTGTCCTCACCCATCAGTTTACTAGCATGTCAATCATTCTGTAGCCACCACTACACACAAGCACGTGCTAGAAACACAGAACCACACGAGGTTTGTCTTATTATCTACATTCCTGATTTCACAGTTGCCTGCCAAACTGAAGGGGAGAACAGATCAGGAACATTGACTGGCAAGAAGATCTGCTTTAGTTATTAGACAAATTACCTCTAGACAAACATCCTGTTCAGCAGGTTTTTCATGCCAAAGAAGGCTGCTGATGAACTGTACTGAAAATGTGATCTATCATTTTTATGACAAAGACAGAGGTGGAAAAAGATTTTCCAGAAGTTATATATAAGTATTAAGTGGTTTATGATATCATATCATATCATATCATATAAGCACCAATACTTAGCAAGGTACTATTCTGCTTACCCTGAAGAAGTTGCTATGGTGGCCACTGCAACAGAGAAAAGAGGCAATGAACAGAAAAAGAAAGTACCAAACATGGTAATGAAATCTCTCTCACAAAGAATTCCCAATACAAATCTCATGGCAATGAAAAATAATCTTTAAATTACATGAGCTTTTAATGAGTCAGATAAAAGCAGAATCTAGATTATATTATGAAACATCAGTGCGTATTCAACTGCATTCTGACCTTGATTTGTTCTTTACACTGAGCCACTGAACTTATGGACAGATCCCAGCACATTCATTTTCCCCTTAGGGACAAAGTACCAAATGGTAGTGTAATTGCCAAGGGAAAATTATTACTCTGTTCTGAATTATTTCTATCATAAATCCAGCACCAGTCAAACAGACTCTGTCACAAAAACGACAGGGTTGCTGTACAGTGATGAGAGTCCCACATACAAGGGCACCATAAATCCTTTAGTCCCACCACCCAACAAAGACATTATAAGTCATGTGTTTAAATCAAAATTAGAAAATCCAAGCTGGCAGCAAACTGGTCTGCATTGCTGAAACAATGGAAATGAGGTGATTTACTTGCTGCTGGTTTAAAATTCACCCCGCCTTGTCTGTTTCTTAGAAATGTGTAAAACATGACTAGCTTTTTGTCTGGGTAATTTTGAAGGGGTGAAACACAGCTCTTCAGAACGCAGATGTGCAATTCAGATTAACATCATTTCTGTTTCTGTTTCTGTGCAATATATGAATAATTAGACTATACTCATTAACTCCTAAAGAGACAGTTTAAAACAAGTTGAGATTCTTAATAATTGATTCATTCTTTTACCTTAACAGTAAAGTGTGTGGATTAGAATAAGTCACAGAGAAACTTGGCACCAGTTTAACTATATTTAACTGTATCTGCCTTTTTCATTTTTTCAGGACCTATCAAGGACTGGTGTCTCTACCAATGTATTCAGGATATTCTTTCCCACAATGCTTTAACAACAATTCCTTGATGGCGGAGTAAAAACATATATGTTGAACCCTGACATGTCAAAAAACTTTGGGCAAGGTGAGCCATACAACAGGGAAATTAACTGGTAGTCAGAGATTTCCCCTTCCACTCCTGCAAGGCTAGAAGTCAATGATTAAAAACTTAGGATGACTGGCATCCATGTTCAACCACAGAACCTGGAGAAAGAATGTTTTCTCATAGAAAACTAATGGGCAATCTTTAAAAAAGGCCCTGTGATCTCCAGTATCAAAGAATAATCTACCTCACCCTTCCCTCCCAGGGTTGACTTTATATAAGGACCATGTAAGAACTTGATTTTTCTAAGACACCAAAGTGACCTGATGGAGGCATTATGATCTGTACCAGCTATGGATTTCCACGTAAACAAGACAGGAATGCACATCTGCTCTTTGATGAATGCAACGGCAACTTTTGGCTTACAAGCTCATTTTATGAAATAAATTTAATTAGCATTCAATCTCTCCAACATTAAAAAATTCAGAGAGTAAGACAGTTTTCAGTGAAGCCTGCTTCTCAGTATGTTTTCTTACATGCAAAATATTTAAGGACTCTTCAAGTGACATTCAACTCCACACAAGAGCATTTGAAGCATCCTACAAAGAATAGTTCAAATTCAATGTAATTATCACAGTATTATGTGGCTTAAATTATCTTGCACAGTTTTAGAGTTGCCACATAAGCAAAGCCTAATATTAATTTGAATTATTCACCTCTGTTGAAAACAGAAAAAACCCTCAAATCTAAACCCCTCTATGCTTGTAAAAATGCAACAAAAGAATTCCTTCAAACTGTAGTTCACAATCTCTCCTTTCCTCTTCTTCCCCATATGAAAGAAAAATTAATTAAAAAGGCATAGTACAAGATGAAAAGGAATAATCTTACTGCTAAAAATTAAGGCTATCCAGTAAGTTATGTCATGTTTTTCATCATCATGAAACCATGATTTTTGAGAAGTATGTAATTCACAGAGTTAAATTAAGTAAAGAAATTTGAATGTATTTCAGGGGCTAATAGACATCAATTCCAGATGACTCAATTATTATAAGTGTTATTTATTTTCTTTCTTGGTGATTTTTGTTGGGAAGGGTAGAATGAAACAGCTCTTCTATTCATTAAGTTGTCAACAGGTGATGGTATCTATGAGAGCATGTTTGAGCAGAATCAAAATTGAGTTAGTTTATTATTATGCACAATACTTTTTCAGCACTCTCTTTTGTCCTGATCTAATGTTTATAATTTCCATATCAGTCAGCCAAGTGAAATATGTGCTTAAAAGCTAGAAATTTCATATGGATAGCATAGAATTCTGATCTTGAGAACACACATGCAATTCCAATTTTGTTTGCCAGAATACCTACAGAATTGGACATTACTTTTCTAAAGGCAATTCCCAATAAACATATTTATAATAAAAAGATTCTCTGAAATTCTCTTAAACCCTCACCTATTCTCTTATCTCCATTTTGCAGAGAGAAAGAAGACACAAACATTTAAGTGATTTCACCAAGATCACCTAGGAAGGCTACAGCAGAAACAGCATCCCAGGTTTCTTCAGTCCCTGTGCCTTAGTCATAACACAGCCCTTCCTGTCATTTATTGCTTGATTTCTGGGTAGAGGAAAACACACTTCTAGCCAGGTAGAAAGGATCCATTACAACATTCAAGCAGACAGAGCATACATGGACAAAGACCAGACCTCCTCTAGACAACAATCCTGGTCAACGGCAATCAGATAAACACGAAAAGTAGGATCATTTCTGAGAAGCAACAGTGCAGTCAGGTCTAAACAGCAGGCAAAGGAGTGAGTATGATAGCAGACTTCTTTCTTTATACTAGTGAGGCATCAGTATTGTCTTTTATAACTAGAAAAGTTGGTTTATGCCTTCATTCATATATCCTTTGTTGATGCTGGGAAAGTCAAGTTGTTTAGATCAGCACCTCCAGCTTCTCCAAGTGGCTTGTTTTTGCTATCTTAACCAATGTAGCAGAAGGATCTTTTGCTCTCCATATTAGTCCTGTCGGACCCACAGAAAGGAAAGTAATCGGGTTCTGGCGTAAGGGTAAAGAGTCAAAAAACCTGCTTGTTTTGAGAGGACAGTTGAGGGAGGTAGAGACTAGGATTGATCAGGCAGCTGTGGGGAAGAAAAAGGGCTATGTAGAAGTCCCAGGGAATGGATGTATGCTTGCTATGAGAGGATAGGGCCCTCACAGAATGCCACAGGTTTCAAGGTTGTACAAAGACTTCCCCCTGCCCCACCAACACAGATTCCTGAAGCCCTATTTTCAATTCTTAGCTCTGTTTCCAGTATTTGAAGTAGCGAAAAAGCCTTCAGAAAGCTCCACTCATGACACTAGTCTTCTTGTTTCATCTCAAACTCAAGTATTATTTTGAAGCATAATTCAGACCTGGTTCAATTAATGTTCCCAAAACAAATCTCACAGACTGTTCCCTTGCTCTGTCATTACACAGCAGTCCCTGGCACCTGCACAGCAACAAGGATACAAGCTGACTTCAGAGACCAGCTTCAAATCTAAGAGACTAAGACTATGTGGTAAAAAGACAATGAGTTAACAAGCATTAGCTAAAAATAACTGTCACTCCCTTGAAACCAGAGTCAAGTCTTCCTGACAGTTTATTCTGGGTGTGGCCAAGAATAGAGTTAATGTAGTTTACACAAAAAAACAATTACTGCTATAATTATTCAGAAGTACCAGAAATAATTTAGGCAAATTTTGCTGGGATATGACTAGACAAAGACCTTCCCTCTGCACTAAATGCTTTGCAGTCAGATTACAGCGCTGGATTTTAGTACGTGCTGAAGAGTCTTCAACTTTTTTCCTGTCTCTCAGCAGGTATTTCTATCTTTCAAGACGCTATCACAGCACCAACACTTCCCTGGAATGTGCTGTACAATTGGCTTTACTGCCTTTAGCTATGTAACAGGATCAGATGCACAAATGATACATACTACAAAAGCAGAATTGACTTTTCATGTGCTTAGTTGCAGGAATTGCTTTGATTCCTCTTGTTACAAACACATGCAAATGTTAGCTGAAATATGTATCTCCACATAAAGCAGATATCAATGCTGTGATATGTCACAAAACGTATGGTCTGACGTGCAGCATATGGAATGAATGATGGCAACCTTAAAATAATTGTAACTTTCTATTTTCTCTAAAAATGGCACAGCTACTTTAGCCCATTGAGAGAGTATTTATGTCAAAAGGAACCCAAGAACTTCTGAAGGAAACTACACTTAAATCAATTGCTAGCGAACCATCACCAAAATTTGCCTGACAGCGAATGGGAGTTACTATGGCATCTGCTGAAATAATTCAGATGAGGCCTCATTTATTAAAATAGTAAATCTATACCACTATTAATCAAGCGTGATACAAAGTATTGATCTAATACTCACTCCCTTAGCTGGTACTCAGAGGCACTAATTAAGGGAGCTGCATAACACATCTCGTTTTCCTCTGTGTTGAACTATGAGAAAGTGCAATCAGGAGTAAAGGCGAAGGCTGGAGTAAAACAGCAGTTCACTCATTTAAATGGATCCTATATGACTGTTTCTGAATATCCCAACAAAACAAGGTCAACAACCCTGAATGTGGCTGTTGAAATTTTGAAACATTTTGAAGTACATTAATTGCGCTGAGAATTTCTGTCTTTGTCACCCACTTACTATCCAGACCCAGCATTTCACATGGGCCCTCAAATGCCTTGACTTCTCCTGACATTACACTGAACAGGACTTGAAGTAACACACCCAAGCGTAATATGGAACCAATTAGCCCATTTATATTGGAAGACTTCAAATGCTACAAGAAATGAAATCTTAATCTCTGTGAAGGAAAACAGCAATAAAGATCATTTCAACTCCATAGTTCGGTTTTGTTATGTGTGGCAGCTGGTATGGGGTCTGTAGCTCAGACCCAGGAAGCCGTGACCGGTCCAGAGAGATGGCCCTGCGAGGAACCGTCTTCCAGGGACCATGCAGCTTTTCCTCAGCCACTGGAGTGCCTTTGCAGAGAGGTGCCTGCTTCAGCAGGATAACAGCTCTTTAGTGATTTTCAGCTAGTGATTTCAGCTCTTGCTCTGAGAGGCAATCTCCAGGCCAGACCAGGAAAGAGAGACGAGAGGCCCGTGTGGCATTCCCACATAGGTGACTTTATTGTCCTGCGCCTGCGAAAGGTGGCCAGTGACAGGCTTGCTCTCCCGACTGAGCTAGCCAGGCTTCTTTTATGGGGATACAAAGGTGGGTGTGAGAGGGTAAAAGCCAATGGGTTACAAAGGATCTACATAGGGTCTCCCAGAGGATCATGGTTCTGTGTCCTTTCTCACTGTAACAGAAGAGTTCTGGCCTTTCTAAGGGGGGCTTGCTGGGAGATTGTGTAATCTCCTCCTATCTCAGCAGGCTTCCTCCCAGGGCAGGGGCTGGGCAGGCTCCACAGTTATGCATATATTTCCACCATGTATTTCAAGAAAACATTTTTCCAATTTAGCAGCAATAATTCTGGATTTTATATGGAAGTGTATGAACTATAGGCTTAGTTACACAATATCTCTCAGTTTCCAGAAATAAGACCACCTAATCATTATGTGGGGTGGTGTTGCCTCAGGTGGCTGAATGGATAAAATGTTTTTGCCTCAGTGTCAAGACTCCACAGCCAGGAATTAATTTTTTTAAGAAACAATAAAATAGGGGATCCTAAAGACATGATTCTCCAGATCCAAAACGCTATACTTGATTAAGTGAGATTTACTTTTTAAATTAATTCCTCTTTACAAGTTGGTGAGAAAGTGATACGGAGTCAGCATTAGCTTCCTTCAGTATTTTATTTCTGGAATCAACCTTGGAGTCAAATGCACCAGCTGTTAAAGACAAATTTGTGTCAAGGGAGATAATTTGGATTTATATATTGAAAAGTAGGTTGGTACTGCCTTTTCCCTTGCCCTCAGACTTGGGTTTTATAGAATCAGCAGAACTCACAGCTTGGAAAGAAACAAGTCACAAAGAATTGTTTAACAGCAGGAAAACAATCATCATAACTCATCATATATCTATTTGCACCAGGATCCTGGTTTTGGTCTGGTGTATGAAATTCTGATAGAGAGGAACACTTACGAAGGCCATCTACAGCATGGAAATCACTTAGTTCACAGAAAATTTTGAAGGTACATTTTTTTCTTGTTACTCATTTCTGATACAGCTCTCGATATTTGTGAAGCCTACAGGGGCAAGCTTCATCTGAACAGACTACAGTTCAGTCTGCCCCTAATCTGTGCAAGGAAATGGACAGCACTCCAACACACTCATCCATCCTTGGAGCAAAAGAACAATTATCAACAACACCACTTCACGCTTGCTCATTCAGTGCTTACAGAACTGGAAACAGCAATAGCTATTTTAGATGACAGTAAAAGAGATATTCACAGTCACATCTGATTCAACACTGGTTAACATTAAATATAGACCAGACCTATTTCTTTCACATAATACTACATTAAGTCAACCAGTTTAATGAGGGAAATCTTTTATGAAGATTTAGAGCCCATCAAGGAAGAACCAGGGGTGACACAACACTCCTAACATTGAGTAATTGATCTTATCCTATGTGGTTAAGTGGTTTTGAGAGGTCAGGCGCATGTTTCTCTCCATTAACTGTCAGTGCACTACAAGGTGAGAATGTCAGATTTACAGGTCTACCTTTGGGATGCCTAAAGTAAATTGGGAGGCATCCCACCTCATATACTCACTAACCAACCCCTTATCATAAGGAAAGAGAAAGACGTGAGAATTTGACAACATTATTCACATTCTTATGAAACAGTGCGACCTTTGTTATTTATTGTGACACTGCTTATTGGAGCTCTCTGAACTGTCCTCTGCTCTGTTTAAGGTTAGAAGAGAACCACAGTTCTGTTTGTCTTCTCGTGGCTTCTGGGCTTTCTCAGTCAATGTTAACTAGTACAATTTACTAGAACCCACACATTTTTAGATTCTACTGAAACTTCATACAAACAAAAGATAAAGAATCTTCAAGAAGAAGGGAACAGGGAATTTCAAGGTGCTATTCTTGCTCAAGAATGTGGGACATGAATTTCCATAAACTATGTTCTGTAGCCAAGGCTACTGCTTTTCAGATCTTAAGGGTATGTGCATGCACTACAGCTTTAAAATCTGAAAAACAAATAAGTTGTAACTTTCTATTGTTATTATTCCACTCAACTCTCCTTGATGAATGTTATACAAACCAAAATACAGCAAGAAGGAAGACGAAGGAATGTATTTCCATATAAAATGGACAAAAACGTATGAAATTAAAGCTATAGAGCTTAAAATATTCCTTTGTAGTATCAATTCATTTATGTTGTTTATTTTCAAGCAATCACTATGCTGGACAGTAAAAGGATAATAAACATTTCAGAGAAATGGAACCAAACACACCTTTACAAAATAAAATGTGGTGTTCCAAAATAATTTATATGAGCACTTTTTTTCATTTTTCTCCAGATCTAAATATTAAATTTTACTAAAGAGAAGAACTGCACTCATTCCACAAACAAAATCAATTAGTAGTATAACGACATAGAAATAATCATATTAGGACATACAATATTGTAACAGTGGAAAATTGAGTCAAATCTTTTTGGTATTTTCTGTATCAAGTTCAACAGCACACTAGGAAGTACTTCAGCAGTTTCTAAGAACGACAGGGTATTTTGAAGAAATACAGGCTCTTCAGTACAGTAAAAAGAACTGTTTACATAAGAAAATTTTTGAAAGGATCAGCATGAATGTAAAAAATTATGTTTTAATTTTTGCATTATTTTATCACTGAAAATAATAGCTAGGGATTAGAATTAAAGTATCCACAGTTCTCCTCTCTCTCAAAACATGCATGTTTACAGTCGTAGACAAGAAGATAACACATCATTGCAACTAGGGACCAAAACTGAGGACTGAATTACTGTTAAAAACAGCCAGATGATCATTAACAAAACAAAGTCAAGTTTTTATAATGTAAAAATCTTTTGAAAGACTTCACAATGCTCTAGTGCAGTTACCTCTGAAAAGGTGCAGGATCCAGTATCCTCATGAAAGTAATTTGGAAAATTAGTGGGGAATGCATTACTCATCTAATCTTTTGAGTGGTTTTTAGATAGATGAGACTTGGCCAGACAACATAGGTTGGGTCTTCAATCAAGACCTCACTTTAATTCTTCATGAACAAGACATCCTAGGGCACCGACTCAACACCGACTCACCTACAAAAATTGGCTTAAGAAACAGCTTTTTAAAGGATCTAGACTTTCAGGGAAGTCTAGCCACATCTGACTGCATTCAGTGCATGGAAAAAGAAGATGCCACACTGACTCTGTATAACTGCACACTACTTCTGAAGTGTCAAAATCAAACACAATTGGAACAGATTATGACATTTTACTCAAAATTTGGTAGTTCTTCTAATAGTCTAAATATTTCAGAATAATCTGCAATATTCTCCTAGACAGAGAGTAGACAAATCATGGTCTACTGAAATCTGATGTAATGACCTATTTCTAGCTCTTTACTGTTATCAATGGGAAGATGTCACAAAGCAAGAATGAAGGGCAGTGCCAAAAGCAAATGGATACTCCTTTCCCTATGATACCTCCTTCCCTACTACATCTCTGGACTTTTAAGTAAGTGCTAATCACTACTTTATGTCAGCAGCAGGAACAGAGTGGTAGGGCACACAACTGTGTTTTATTGCAGTGATGCTGGAACATCACTGAGCTGTGACACTGTGACTGAAGCCCAAACACCTCAAGTGACCATCTGTAGTTAAATGTACCTCAGTACTACCAAGCCTTGTCAGCAACAGCAGAAAACACAGTAGTATCAAGAATTCTTTTCACGCTACCTTTGACATTACAGTGAAAGTAAAATCACATTATTTGCAATTTTTCAATTAAATCTGTAATTATGCAGTTAAAACCCTTTACTAATACTATGTCCCCAGGTACCTCAAAATCAAAAAGTTACAAATGTTCCACTATTTTCCTCTTGTTTTACACTTTCACTATCGACATATTGAATTTCAAAATGGGGACAATTCCATTGTCTCAATTTGTAAAGAAGGCAGTACCTAACCAGCACTGTATGTGCTAATTATTAACTCTCATCATATTAAACACAAAATGCTGCATAAATTCCAGAAATGCTCAATGGGACTGTTTTCCATTCTGTTTGAAAAGCACCACAGAGGGGGAAAAAAGAGTCTGTTCTAGCAGATTACAAGAAAAGAAAGATACTGGAAAAATGATATAACAGTACAAGTTAGGGCAAAATAATTACTGAAGCTTGAAGGTGCCTTCCATCTCAAATTAAATACAGCATAAGGATTAGTGGTAAAAGAAAGGAGAGGTGGGACAACTGGGAGAAACAGAAGAAAAAAACCTCATTCATTAGAGAAAGAGGAAAGAGATTATTTATCTGCAAAGCATTAAATGGAACTTGCTGCAAAATTGATCAGATCTCTTCAGACTTGGAAATACCCTACAGCAAATATTGATCAAGAGCAGTGAATGTGCTACAGACCGTGTTCATGTGCTATACGAAAAAAAAAAGCGGGGGGGGAACTAAAGTGTGTTTAAAACATACTTAACTTTGAAACACACGCAACTGCTGAGTTAATGGTTGCATGAGTTATTGCAGCAATGTGCATGAGGATAGATGATCTTCAGGAAAACATACCTGGCTAGATTGAATGCATCATCAATCAAGCCTGCTCGATTACTGACAGAGAGAACCTGTGAGGGGCAAGCACAAAAATTGAACCATTTAGGGTGATGAAACAGTGAAGGTTCATCTAGGAAAGCAGATTTTAAGGATCAGAAGAGGAGCTTACCTCATGGTTCCTTGTTAGCTGATTAATTAGCAGCCTCCAATTCCTAATATCATAATTAACTCTAAAGTATCCAGTCTGGTTGATGTTCCCCAGCAACCAACTTGCCTCTTCCAAAGCAGGAATTCTGTGGTGTTCTGGAAACAAAGAAGAAGAAGGGAAGGGGTCTTGGTTTTAACCTTAAACATTCTAAAAATGCATCTGTTACACTTTCACCTTCTTTAAATATACATGAAGGCAGTAAAATTAATTCAAAGACTAACAAAAATATTGTGTTGGATTAATAATTTCCTTTATCTGTTCTGATGTAGAGAGATGCCAGCTGACATTCACATGGGGACCTTTTACCCACACAGAATTTCAAGTGTGCTTTTTCTTTCCTGGGAAATATCATTTTTATGACAGGTACCCACTTTAAGTCTGGTACCCTTATTCTGGCCATGCTTAAATAGCTTTCTACAATTGTAACTCAAACAATTCAATGGATGTGCTACAGAGAGAAGAGTAAACCTGTGATTAAAAAAATAGATTCTTAAGTGTTTCTGCATGCATTTGATTAAGCTTTTACACTGGATTTTAAATTAAAGTACTTCGAGTTGTACAGCTTCTAGCTACTAACCACTGAGAGCCTCCTCTTTAGAGCTAGACCAATTAACCTTCTATCACCTAACCTGTTCTTCATCTTTCCCCTCATTTTAAGTAATCACTCTAGGGCTGAAAGTCTAAATTTATTACTGCATTTGTACAGTCAGGCACTCCACAACTATTTGCAGGAATAGGGATTTCAAAATTTCAACAACACAAAAGCCCTGAACTCACAATACACACTTCTTTTTTACCATGGCACAAAGCCTCAGGCTTCAACATCTCTGGAAGAAGTCTTCAATCTAGTACATTATTTTGACAAAACTAACCATGAACTCTCGAGAACTCACTAAAAATTCAGAAACACTTTTTTCAACTAATAAAATTAGTTTTTACACTGTTGAAGGAACAGTCTTCTCATTCAATTTTAAAAATAAAAAAGAAATACATAAAATTTGTTATAATGTAATTCCATTAGGGAATTGTTTGGTGTGCTTTAATTCCCTGGAGGTAATAAATAGGAAAAAAGTTAGCAATATGGTCTTTGCAATTCACACATACTATCTAGTACATAGGCTGACTAAAGAAATTGATTTAGTTCAGTCTTTCTCATAAAAAAGTAATTTCTGAGGAAATAATAGTTAACTAGGGCTACAGATAAAAGTTGGGCTTCTTCCTTGATTAACAGCAAACCCACAAATAACTACTATTTTAAGGTGCAGTAAATACAAAGATCAGCAAGACCCCAATCTTAAAAACACATAATTACATGTTTAAATTCATGGACCTGCATTTTGCACACGAATTTGGATAAAAAAACTGCAGTATTAAAATAGAAAGTCCTCTTTTCTCCTAGGTAGTTCTGAAACCAATAAAATCTCTGAAAAACACACTTATTAGAAATATTAAGCCGAGAATAACTCAGTTGTTGCATGTTCAATTCAATTCTTTACGATCCAACATATCCTGCAGAAACAGGACTGAGAAAATCTGAATTAAGTCCTACAACTCTGAATTTCCCAGGCATTCAGACTGTCAAAGCACCTAAGCTGCTTTTGCCCACAATCTGATTTGGAACAAGGCTGTAACACTTGTGTGTCCTTTCCTCCACAAGGGGCTGTACAGATCAGTCCTAAGTAAACTCTCTTAGACTTGCCCCCTGTTTAAATCCTTTTTTCATCGGGTCCAAGTCAGAACCAGCCCATTGCTCCACCCTACTTAGAGAAGACTTGAATCCTGTTCCTTTGTAACCTTATACCTCCTTAATGCAGTACAGCTTTCTGCCCATGCTCTTTGGTAGCAAACTAACCTTCAAATGCCACCAGTCCTGAAAGCAGCTACTTGTAACTGGTTAATCCTTGCACCTCTACAATACTACCTAAAAGCATACCTAATAGGCTATCAGCACACATTAAGCAATATCTGGGTAAATAAATACATTAAATGGAAATTTTCAAAATCATATGTAATTAAAAAATACATACACTTTTTCTTCTTAAAGCATTTATATTAAATTTTCACCTCCAAAGTGAGAAAATTACTTATGCTTCAATAGCGTATTGAATTATACTTGTCAGTCAAATATGACAAGTTCAGAATAAGCTATTTCACATATAACAGCTGTTCAACACCCCCAGTACATATCCCTATAAAGAAGAGAGTATCTTTTCCAAGCACGATGGCGTTATTGCTGTTTCGGTCAGTTTAAATACAACCATAACCCCTTGCTATCATATTTCGATAAGACCACTTGTGTATTGACGTCCTCCTGAAATACAGGACAGGAATCTTTCACACCTTCCCAGCTCATATAAAGAGGTGGCTATTTTAAGGGACTGCCTGATACATATGCTTCATATAGCTCTATATAATTTTGTAGAATTTGATATTTGTGTCTGTCAGTTCTCATGCTTTCCTATAAAAGAAATTCTTTCTTTTGGTAATTACAGACACTAAAAATTTCTATACATCTGGGTAATGTTTCCACTTACCACAAACACATTTATTAGTTTCCTATTAAAAGTATTATAGCTAGGGAAAAGGTAGTAACTCAGTGTTAAACCCTACATTAAACCATTCATGACTTTCTAAACAACAACAAAGATTACATTTGGAATGAAATCTATCTTTGAAGGTTTTAGTTCACCTCTTGAAAGTCATTCTAAAATATATATCCCATTGTATTTGACATTAAAGGGAGGTTTATTTAATCTTCTTCCATCAGAAAGTGTTTTTCCATGGTCATGTATTGTCGGGGGGCCTCAGAAAATAACACTGCTCTAAAACTCCTAGTTTTGCTGCATACATATAGGAAACATTTAGGATGAAATGGTTAAACTTTATGACATTTGTTTTGAAGTAAAAAAAATCAGTTAGGGTCTCATTCCCAGTTTGTCTGCTCTCAAAGTGTGAGATAGCTCTCCAGCTGGTGCATGTGGCTTGAAGTTCTGAGCTCTCCCATCTCTCAAGCAACTTCAATTCCATCAAAACCAGCATGTGAGGCAGGTCTGGGAGCAGGGCACCCTTCTGCAAGAGAGTACTCTCAAAAGCATGGACCAAATAGAGTTCCAGTACCATTTCAAGTGTTCAGACTCACAGTTGTTATTTTAACTCTTCACTTTATACAACTCCTAGCATACTAAGAAATTGGTTTATTATTTTCTTTTTCCCCCTGCTGGGGGAATTGACTCCATTTTGCTGCAAAAATAACTGCAGAAGTGTAGCCCAATTACCTGACAACAACAGCAAGTGAAATTTTTCTGACAAAAATGTGTTCCATGAGGAATTTCACAATAATCTGTACCGGCTTTAACTAAATTCTGCAAATCTTCTTGCAAGAACTTTTCATACAGGGAGAAGGCAAAAAGTGAGAAGAGAAAGTTCTATCTCGCTTGCTGTGTTGCCATAGCTCCATACTGAAAGAAAATATTTTAGTATAGAGATCAACAAAATAAATGGAGCACATCAGGAAATATGATCATGTTCTATCTCACATAACTCTTCCTCAGACTACCTTTCCATCCATTAACATTCCTATATGATGGAACTGCTAATGTCTAAGGTGATACACAATGTAAGCAGCAGTCTTCTGCTAGGATCTTCTCTCGGCTGTTAGAATAAGGGGAATGATTCTGACTCACTCTGTCAAAATCACATAGGATTCCAAGTCCTGTATACTTGGCCCTCACGATGGCTGGCTGAAGCTCAAAGCAGGACCTGTATATTGATCTTTCTTCACAGTGCTTCCCTTCTTCCTGCTTTTGAAAGATAAAAGAGTGGAGTCTGGAAGCAACATAGGTAAAGTTCAGCAGCTGAGTCTCAGAAAAGAAAATAAAGGGTATTTTTCTAAAGCTGCAACTAATGCTCTGTTCCCCAGCAGGTGGCCAGCAAACCCCAGCTCAGAAGCATCTGTCTTCTACAAAACACTTCATGGAGCAGAATCTGACTTTTGAGTGGCTTAAAGTAGAGACTATCTAGTAGGAGGTGGCAAAGTAAATTGGGACTTGCTGTTGGAAGGCAATTGCCCTGTTCAACTTTCTTTCCCCCATCTCATCACAATCCTGAGGAGATATTAGAAGCAATCTGAACAGCAGTCACTTTAACTGAGGTAGGGAGGTCCATCAAAGGAGTATTTCCCTGGAACATAAATCAGGTAATGAACAGGAGGTGGGGATGGAAAGGGCAGGGAGGCAGACTAAAGCTGTGCCAGCCAGCTCAGCAGCACTTGCTGAGTTGCATGGAGATGTTTCCTACTTGGAGACTGAGTACCAGAACAGTGATTCCCAAGGAATTTTCCAAAGCCCTGCTCACCTATTGGAAATGGATGCTAGCTAAACCTCCTCACTTGAGGTTAAGGCCAGTTCTGGATTTGCAGAAACATGCACAGGTGAGCCTGTGCTTCCACATCTAGTACACCTTCATCAGCAATAGCCAACACCTTCCCACAAGCCCTGCTAAGCAGTCATGGGGATGGAATGGGTTCAAAGCTGGTTCTTGACTCTCCATCCACTACTGATTTTGGGCTGATCCCAAAACTGTGTGGACGCATGATCACAGATCATTACAGGAACCACAAAAGAGGCAACTTATCTAGGAGAAACACAAACAAGTCCTGGAACTGTGACAGAGCAGAAGTTTGTAATACCAATGATTTCCACAGCGCCAGCAAAATTTATCATTCAGCACACCTGCAAGAGTGAGGCACAAAGAGCACTGCAGCCACCTTAGCATGATGTCTCTGACCTCAGCACGGACAGGAAGGTTCGGCATGAGATGTTTCTTTTGTGACTGGCTTACATTCACTTGAAGCAGAACAGCCTCATCCATGGCCATGGAGAGTGAACAGGGAAAAGGTGGTGGTGACCTATTTGTGCAGCACTCTGAGAGCAAATGAGACAGCTCCATTTCACACACCAGACAAACTGAACCCAGTAAAAGGACCATCATACGAATGGCATACGAACTGATGAGTAGAAATATGGTTACATAAATGCTATGGTTCACTGGGTAAGGAGAAGAGAGACTGGCAGAAGCACTCGCAAAATGAAAAGCTTTCCAAAATATGACTACATACCTTCAACAAACAGGTGGGAAGAGCTATATTAAATTTGAAACATCCTGGATATTATGCACTTTGTTGAACAAGTTCCCAAGGCCTGGCACTGTCCTCCCTACAGGATTTGCTACAATGGACAATGAATTACAACTCAAAAAGATACTGCATATCTGTAATTTCCAGTGTATTCCTTCACTTTGGTGCTGTGAAGAATGGACAGACCTAGCACTGTTGCCAGCAATTGTGGTCACATGCAGTTATCGAAACTGATCCTGCTCAGCATATTGGTCAGTGATCTGCATGCTCACTATCTCTGGTATGTACCAGAGACAGAAAGGATGAGGACAGGGCAGCAACTCAATCATCCTAAAGTCATGTGGCTCTCACAAAGCTGGAGAGCAGCCTCACATCCCTTGTTCAGGAAAATACCAACTGGTACCCTACAACACCTTGATGAGGTCACACAGTAGCAAAGAGGATGCAAAAATCAACAATTCTCTCTTTTGTCTTTCTGGATGTACATGAAGGAAAAGACTCTAACATCAACAAATAACCATTCTTGGTGACCTAGGGCAAGGCGCAGGGTTTACTCCCAATGGATATTTTTATCTGAAATACCACCAAATAAAAGGAATTTTTTTTTATGTATTTCTATATGTAGCTTTTTCAAAACTGCTTTGGTTTCATTTCTCTCAGATAACCCACAGACAAGGTTAATATTATTGGAAGATTAGGTGATATGCCAAGGTGGTAGTCATCAACTTGAACACTTTTCCCTATTGGCAGCTGAAATGAGGTGTGTGATCAGTAATACATGACTATGTTGGGTTTGCATGGCCAGGTTTGGTAGTGGAGGGGAGGCTATAGGAATGGCTTCTGTGAGAAGCTGCCAGAAGCTCTTCCCGTGTCCAGCAGAGCCAATGCCAGCTGGATCCAAGATGGACATGCCACTGGCCAAGGCTGGGCCAACTGGAATTCGTAGTAATGCCTCTGTGATAACAGATTTAAGAAGAAGAAGAAAAAAAATGTTACTGCTCAGATGTAATTGTGGCCAGAGAAGAGTGGGGTGAGAACACGTGAGAGGAACAACCCTGAAGACATCAAGGTCAGTGCAGAAGTAGGGGCAGGATGTGCTCCAGGCACCAGAGCTGGGATTCCTCTGCAGCCCATGGTACAGCCCATGGTGAAGCAGCTGTGCTCCTGCAGCCCACGGAGATCCATGGGAACACAGAGATCCACCTGCAGTCCCTGGAAGAGACCTGCAGCAGAGCAGGTGGATGCCTGAGAGGAGGCTGTGACTTTGAGGGAGGGACCCCACACTGGGGCTGGGGAAAGACTCCTCTTGCTGAGCAGTGAGAAAAACAACGTGTGACGAACTGACCATAGCCCCCCTTCCCTGCCTCCCTGCACCACTGGGGGAGAGGAGGCAGAGCTGGGAAAGAGGGAGAGGTGGGGAGGGAGGGAAGGAGTTTCAAGGTCTGTTTTTAATTCTCATTATCCTGCTCTGATTTTGTTAGTAGTAAATCCAAATAATATGCCCAATTTGAGTCTGTTTTGCTGCGATGGTATTTGGTGAGGGATCTCTAACACAGACCTTATCTGAGACCCATGAACACTTTGTTATATTCTCTCTCCCCACCCCAGTTCAGTTTCAGAGGGGAGTGATAGAGGGACTTTGGTGGGTGCCTCGTGTCCCGCCAGGGTCAACACATCACAATAACAGAGAGCTGTTCATTAGCTCCTATCCACTCTTCCAGTCACACTGGAAGCTCCTTCAGCTCAACATTTTAGTCAACAAGAAGGAATTGCCTACTCTTTCCTAAAAAGCACACAGAAACCATCCTCATGAACAGCATTTACTCCAAAGTTGATTTGAGTATCTGCATTTAATTACACTCACTTGAAGAACAATGTGACCACTTCCAATCTTCCAAATATCCTCTGGAGCAGTTTGTTTCACTTCCAGCTTGCAGACTTTTTCCCAGACTACCCACTGGGACAATACTGAAACTGTGTCCTCTGTACAACAGACAGTCTTCAAGATTCTTCCAGTCCACAAGAATCAAACCTGGAAACTGTCCTTTGGAGTCTCAGAATTCCTCCCTCATCCCCATGAAACAAACATACCAGCTGCAGAGAAACTCCCAGGAATATCACAAAATCACATATACCAGCCTCAGCATGTACAATCAATCACACATTGAATATACATTCAGGCATGTTCTTACTGAAGCTTTTATGTTGAGGAATTCTTCATCTGAGCTAGACCACAATAAGTAGAAGCAAGAGGACATTCTTGCTCTAGTTTACAGTCTCATTTTCAATGAGGCACAGCCAGTGAACGAGTGAGTGAAAGTAATGAGGAAGAACAAGGATAATGACAATAGATCACAGTGTCATTGATTTGCTACACAGGAGACTGATGACTCGGAAAGGTTCCTCTTTAATTTCTACACAGTAGCCAGCCCAAAATAATTGCTCACACTGGCCATCATTAATTTGTTGATTTCTTGAAGGCATTCCAATAGAAGCGGTAGATCTTAAAAGAGTGGGTAGCAGTTTTATGGACTTGTTCCTCCACACCACTCAGCAAGTAAAAGGCAATAAGGAAGCATCTATGTAGATAATAGTAATATCCTGAACTTTGAAGGTGGGAGTGAAGGGAAGGAGGCATGCATGTGCAACCTAACGAGATGGGATGATCAGCTTGCTCTGAAGTCAGTGGGAACCTTTCTAATAACTTCAATGAGAGTTCAATCAAGCCCTAAAGGACAAAAGTAGATTAGGTCATTAAGGCAGACTATGAAAGTGCAAACAGGTCTTGAAGTATTTTGGAAGTGTTAATATTAAAAAATATGGCCAATGCAGTAAGTTTCTGAAAAGTGAGGCAGAATCAGTATGCTTTGATGAGAGTATGTTCCCCACATATGAAAATTGCTCTGATTGCAGGCACATTTATAGATCATTCTAACATGGGAGCAGCATAAAACATGTTACTTTCTCATAGGCTGCAAACAATCTGGGTAAAGAAACACATACCTTGTACCACTAGAAAGCCAGGGTACTCAGATTTCTACTGACCATACACCACTCATTCAGTCCTTCTGGCTGCTAAGCTCTACGTGACTAAAATATTTTAGCAACTTACAAAAGAGAAAAAACATCTCACACAGGTTTGACTCTCTCCCATTAATTTTCTATTGCAGGGAAATCCTTATACCTTTCTAATTATACAAGAAAGGGTAAGTTTTCCCTCTACAGACCACATGTCAGGGGGATGCATGCATCCTTCTTTTCCCTTCTTTATAATAATTCTAACTCCTCATATGTCTTCCCTCACTCTATTTAATTCCAGTCCAAAATTGTCAGATGATGTGGCACGAAGTGCTAAGGAAATAGATAAATATTTCATGAAATTTCTGTGGTGGGCTTCCTTTCTTGGGTGATAAAAAAACACTGGTATGTAGCATTCACTGTCCTCTGAACAGTAACTATTACTGTTATGATCATGCAGGAACTGAAGAGGAAGAAAATAAGTAGTAAGCAGAATAATGCACTTTTGAGGTCCAGCATATGGTTATCTAATAGAGAGAACAAATACTTTTGATAGATCAATAAGGAAAATTTTAATGACAGCAACCACTTCTTAGCCCTGGTTCAGACTACAGATCGAGTAAAAAATGCTAGAATTCTACATGTACTAAATCATACTCATCATATCTGCTTCATTATACAATATTACATTTAACTTTCACCAATCAATAAAGTGAATTGCATTCATCAATTATTTGATATGTGTTGCCAAATATAAAATAGTTAGCACTTTACATTTCTTTGTAAAAATTTTACATTATACTGTCTGAATTCTGAAATAATTATAAATCTAGATTGTTGCTCATCCTTCATTCCTCCTCCCTCCCTTCCCAGCTCTGCTTTTTTTGCAATTCATTTTAAGCAGTTAAAATTGGGTGCAGAGCAACTAAACAATTATCTAGGATCAATTCCAAAGATACAGTTGAGGAAAACACAAGTATGCTTTATGAGATTCCACTGGGAGGAAAGTTTATTTTTACCTGATTTGTTAGACACCCATATAATTGCCTCTGATGAGATGTGACTCGTATTTCCTACTGCAATTGTTAATGGAATCTGCCACAAGTAGCTGCAAGACAAAGGAGGGGGAATCTAAGAACAAAAATACTGAACTGATTCTTCTCACAGCAATCAGGGATCATGTCAAAGAAATAAAAACACAATCTCAGTAGCAGTGTAAAGATCTGTCGATTCTAACAAGTTACTTTGATTTTGAAATGCATTTGCTATTAGTATCAAAACAAAGAAAAAATAATTTATAAGAAAATCCCAACCTAAATTATAATTTACATTTTTTCACACACTATCATCATATGAGGACTTTTTAAAAAGGCTTTTCCTAGTTTAAGAAAAGGCTTCACAAAAGAGGAAATAATGATTTCTCATATAAAGAACACTTTTTTACATTTACTTAGAAAAAACCTCCATATAAGACATGCTTTGATTTATAGGGACTTCAAAGTTTAAAAATACCATACTCTTCTAGCAACCTCTTAAAAAGCTACAATGGGCTTTCACTGCTGCTGGTTTATAAAAACAAAATGAATGGAACAGATCTCCACAATTTCTCCGTCTTGGCACAATTTATTACCACCTACGCATATGCAAACCAGACAAAACATGCTACATGTGGGATTGGTGATGCACTGATATAATCAGACCCCAACTTCCCTATAGGGTATTACAAATTGTTTCTATTTTGAAGTAAATGTTATAAATAACATCTTTATCTCAATAAACAGAAATTGACTGTATGAAGTGAATACTTTTAGGGACAGATGGAAAGGATGATTTTCTTCATGTCTTTATCATCACCTCTATTCCTGAACTCTCAAAAGTAGCATTTCCCTCACAGGCCTGCCATGTCATTTTGTAAACCAGTAAAGGGGAAGTACTCAGTAATGGTACACGTGGTCCCTTTGCTGGTCCTTAGGTAGGTGGTCAATGGGAGTATGTGTGCAGTTAAGCAAGGCAGCATGGCAAGAGACTGGCCCAAACTCAGATATCACTGTATAGTACTGCTTTGATACCAAGTGAGAATATCACTTTAGACTGATTGCATTAAAATGATGCAAAGATGAGTGAGGGCCAGTTCTCTCCTGCTGGTACACAGCATTGCAGAACTAGCCTATGGTACTGAATTAAAAATTAGGTTTGCTCCTTTCCACGTACCCAGAAGCCTGCTCCACTGAATTACAAACACTATCCAAATGTTCCAGAGCCACAGTCCACATGGGCTGGCTTCCAAGGGTTGCCTTGCTGGCCTGACTTGGAGGCTGGAGGAGGGACAGACCCCTGCCCTGCCACCACACTTGGCTCACAGCTACCCACCCATTTGCAAAGAGCCCTCAGCACACACAGGAATACGTACTGCCTAGAACAGAATCATGTGCAAGAAAACACTTGTCCATACAGCAGCGCTTCAGCAAAGATGGGGAGATACTTGGACAACCATATAGCTGAAAGAGCGATGAGTGACACTAGAAAGGAAACTGGCATTTATTGCCATATGAGAGAAGAAAAAAGGTTCCATGTGATTTTAGGTTCTCTGAATGTTGGTACCATGACACATTGGGAAAATAATTAGCTCTACTCCTCCACAGAAGATAAGGTCACTAAGCACATGCTCTGGCAGAGACTTTTTGGATAATTAAGCTGTGTCATTTGAAGATGCTATTGGCTTTATCAGTCTGCCGACTCCTCATGCTGGACATTATCACACTCCACAGCACAGCCAGTGGAAAAGGATGTCCATTGGTGGATTATCTTCTCCAGTTCCCAATCTGGGGTCTTCACACAAGGTTACCTTGATTTTTGGCTTAACTAATATTCTGGACTGTGAACTGGAGTAATGAGATTCAAGTGTGTACTGCGTCCTGCTGCTTTAGCTACAGCAGCAGCAACTCCTGGGTTCAACAGGTGAGGGCAGTCAGGAGATGCTATGAAGTGATGCACCAAATTATATTCACTACTCTTCTAAATACCTTATACCTTGCTAGACACTCACCAGTGTTTTAGGGTCTGTCCAAAAAACCTTCTAGGAAATATATCACCTTTAGAAACATACCCAGTTCTAAATACTTGGTTCTCCAGAATGAAAAAGATGCTGGCAAACTGTGATTGAGAAAAATTAGGCAAAATTTAGCATAGAGTTTGTACATTATTTGAAAGAACAGGAACATCGGTATGTGAAAAAAAAAATTTAAAACTGTATTTGCATGGTGTTTTTATGACCCTTCAACTCCTACTGAAAAAGCTAAACTGCAAAATAAAAGATACCGTGAGCTGCCTATGTAGGTGATTTAAGCACATATATACCCATCCACAAATATTCATGTATGAACATATATATGGACACTTGTCATTTTGAGAAGGAACTTCACAGAAAGGTATTCTGTACATTGTAATATCTATACAGAGAACAATTTTATACTAACTTATAATATTTTATATTGCCTCCAATTAAGGTAAATCCTACTGAAGTGAAGTCAAATCCTTCTCTGAAAGATGATGTAGCTGTAGAACAAGTGTCACAAAAGCTACTCACCAGAAAACATATGGGATTTAGTTGGGAATATTAGTACTGGCAAATTTAACTTTTATCTCCCCAATATAAGAGATGTCCTGACATTCTTGGCACTTTCCAGAACCTCCAAATCTCACCTTCTAAGTTAGTGGTGTCTCAGATGAGCCACAGGTGTCCTTTTAGTAAACATCTAGAAAAAACAGATTTTTCCTACTTTACTGCTGCTGTTTTCTCCATTTATCTGTTTTCTCCTTCTGTTCTTCTTCATTCTCAGAGAAACTTCTGCTGCTGTTTCAGAAGAAGCTGTAGCTAACTTCTGTGTACATGAGGGGGATGCATCCGGCTCACCTTCCAAGCAGACATCTTCCATTCATTGTCTCTGAATGATCTGTGTGGACTGTGTTCTCCAGGTGTGACCAGAGAGAAGCAAACTTTTCTTGCACTTTTCTATCAGGAGTCTTCTACTTTACAAAGCAAAGAGGAAAAAGGGGGCCCACTTGGCTGCTTTCTTCCTGCTTTGTCTGAGAGTAGTGCAGACCTTTTATTTATTCTTTATATGTTGAGAGCACCACCAGTGTGCTCTCAGTATGTACCTGATCAGGGAAAAAAGCATCCCATTCCACCTGGCCATGTGCTGCCTGCTGTGACAAGCCAGTTCCAGTGACAATAAGAATCTACCCTTGAGGGCCCAGTGACCAGGGCAGCAAGACTTGAAACAACCCATTTAGTCCTCTTACTGTCAAGATTATGTCTGCAGGACTCAGATGCCTGTACAGATAGCACACTCAGCCCCTGGGTGAAATGGTGCTAATGAACTGTGTGCTCAGTCTGCCTGAGATGCTGCTCAGCTGCAGAGGTGGCCCACATAATGTCCCTCCAGAATCAAACCTGATTACTTTGATGGGGAGCTAAAGGCAAACCTCTTATTGTGGAAAAACTAAGGACTATTTCAGGAATTTTAAAAAAAACATCTCTGGAGCTGAGGAAGAGAGACACCTAAAACTAGAACAGACATGTTAACATGAACTGTGCTGAACACTATATTGTTCAATCTTCAAGAGATGTAATGAAAGGGGAATCTTGTTGAAAAGTAGTACAAATAAACCTTTTATTGCTGATTTACAAGTGAGAAACTGTTCATGTGAAATAGTTAAACTTAGGTTGACAGGATAATGCACAGTTAAAGGGAATGCACTGGTGGGTTTTTTTGTAGCACCATATCAGTGCATAATACTGAAGCGTGTTCATTCAGCTTAAAGAATAATCAGAAGGACTTCTTTTGTAAAGTATCAGAACCCTGCATTGGCCAAGGTACACGCAATACTAGAAGCTAGCTAATGTAATACAAGAAGCAAGCTAATTATGCTCTGTGTGGATTATATAGATTTTTTTTTGTCTTGAGCATTACATAATGACTAGCTAGGCAGTATTAGTATACTTTACCTCACTTGGAAAATTATCATATTTGTGATGATTACTTGGTTACGACTTGATTTTCAGCAAAAAGGAACTGAGATTCCTTTGATCAGGGCAAATCCTGAGACTGTAAAACATTAAACAAACATGATGCCTCACACTTTTGGCTCTGATGAATACTAATATTGTAGTAACATGGGGTTTTCAGTGGAACAATTAGTTGGCTTGCAAAGAGCTATGCAAAGCCAGAAAAAGGGCAGTAGTTTATTTCCTCTGCTTACTAAATAAAGATCTCAGGTAATAAAAAAAGAAAAGGTAAGGCTCCTGGCGTTTCAGATTTTGCACACCTTTTCAACTACTTTTTCGCATTAATGAAATGTGAAATGTTTTTGCTGGGATGTAAATCCATACATATTCAAGATTCATCTTCCCAATAACCATAATGTACCAAGCTTCCACACACTGCTGGCAATGAATACCACATTCTTCCAGTGACATTTCTCCCTTCTCCCCTGGATTCAAAACTAAACAAAGAAGTTGAGTTATTCCTAGTCATTACTCACAGAACAATGAAGGTATCTGCTCAATATTCAGAGGCTTATTATCCTGCATTATAAGGAGCATACAAGCAATGTGATTGCTTCACATAAAGTGACAGAACATCTGTAACTAAAGTACCACTCTAGAATCCAGCTTACCTACACATGAATGGCAGAGAAAGTGAACAACCACATGCCTCTTTTATTCTGCTTTCACAAACCCCTGGGTTAAAGATTTCTAATCTATCCTGCTGTTCTTTACACAGCAACTGTACTTAATCCCTCTTACTGTCCACCTCTGTATTTTTTCTACCTACTATTTCAGGTTAAAAAACCAAGCCTGGCTTCAGTGCTTTGAAGGCATGTCTACCATGGATCAAAAGTAGCATAATTCTTTTCTCTTCTACACTCTTTATACTTTTTAAAATGCTTCTTTTCTACTAATCCCTACTGTTCTATTTATTTGCTTGACCATGTCTGGACAGCAACGTGGTATTTACAGAACATTACCTACCACAGGTCCAAGATCTCTTTCCTGAGAGAAAATAGTTTCTTCAGATACAGAGTATCTGAGTTTGAACTGCTTTCCCTACATGTATCACCTCATTATCAACATTTAGCTTCATCTGTCTTTTTACTGCCATGTCAACTAGCACTAAGGAATATTTCTGTCATCTTGGTAAGTAATACTTGTTTTTACTACACTGACAGAACTCCTATTACCAGAAAAGTCCTGACACCTCACTCTTCCACACCCTTTATCACACAGCTGAATAGGAAAAAAATCAGCACAGGTTTCTCAAGAATCTCATGGGCTATCACCCTCCAGTAAGAAATTCAACCATCTAATTTTTCACTTTTTGCTTGTATTTATAAACAATTCTTTTCTCTTATCCTGGTACAGATTAATTTCTTTAGGAATCTTTAAGGAGGAAGCTGGACCTCAAAGACCACATAAAAACTCAGTTAAATTACAAAAAGGTACATACATCTAGATACAGAAGACATCTATAATAGTCTTTGATTATATACTTAGCCAGGAAATCAAAGGAGGAAAACCACCATGGCAAGACAGAAGCATAGAACAATGTACAGATTTAAGGAAAAAAAATTACTGGTTTTTAGTACATCTAACAACAGAAGAATGAGGGACAAAATTAAAATGCTTTGCACAAAAGCAGATTAAGTGATTTGCCTCTTAGCAGGATATAATAAGGATAATTATTTTAAAGTGTAGTGGCAATCATGAACTTGAATCATAGAATGATTTAGGTGGGAAGAGACTTTAGGAGATAAAGCCTTCTACTCAAATGTGATCAGCACACAGGAAAACAAGTTTCACTGTAGGTAGAACATGATATCAGAGGAGGATATACAGGCTGTATATTCAGTGGCATCACACAAAATCAATCAAGTCAGTTGAGGCAAATGATTTGCCATCTGCTTTTTTTTCCTAATCTCTCCCACTGTGAAGCTTCTACAGAATTACTTTCAGGAAAGCTTAACACCAAAAGCTGTATGTACTTTCAAATAGCTCAGTAGGCTGAGAAATGAAATTGTGAATTATCTCAGGCTGGAAGAACAGAAATCATGTACCCATCAGCTGGCATTGGTGAAATCCCAACCATCACTCTTCCATGACTCAGTTTCTCTGGGATAAATTCAGTTGTTCAACGTGATGGCAAATGAGCTGTCATCGGATATTTGAGACATCTACCACGGTCTGTAAGATATGGCAGAGCACCTAAGGATGCTCTCGCCTGTGTAGTGGCAGCACAAGGCAAAGTAAGATACCTGATGGCACCTTGGATGGCACCTTGAATGGCACCTTGAATGTCACCAGTCACATGTGCAAGCAACTAAATGGGCCTCTCCAACCACTCAATGTTGACAAAGAGTCCTTCCATAATTAAACGCGAGTTTCCCTATGAAACTTTTTCATTTCTAAGTGAAAAAGGCAAATTTTCAAAACAAGCTGCTTGTAAGAAAAAGAAGGCTTCAGCACAGATTTTCAAATATAAAAAAGGCACTGTTGCAACATATTATAACTACTGTTTTAAATAAGAACTTTCAGTTTGCTGATTCAATAAATTGCAGGGAGAAATTAAAATGACTTAAACTGAAATGTGAGATAGTTAAATCACAGAATTGAAATGAGTGCTCTAAACCAATTTTTCCCCAATTTTTGCTTTGATTTTTGTCCTGATTCAGTGCAGGGAAATGTTTTGATATGTTGAGAATTTCTGTGGGATGGGAATCCATTTCTTGTTCATTGGTAACGCTTACTAATCTTTGTGAAGTATTTTGAGAACATAACAATCTAAGACCTCATATCAGGGAGGGATATTATTAAAGCTATTTAACACTGAGATAAAGTGAGGCATAAAAATAGTTTAAGAGTAAAAAGCATAAAAAAGAAAATCCAAGAGTAAAACTGACTGGTTTAGACACCTACCTCCTTATTTTAACCACCAGAATTTAATACCCAAAATCCCAACTCTGTCTCTTCAGTTAAAGATAACAACCTGGTACATCCAGAGTGGCTGAAGATGAGAAACAGGGAGCAAGGATGCCTTGGCATTAGTTTGCCATTCACAGCTCTCTCCAGATGGAAATGCTGAAATCTCATGTACATAGACACATATGCTCAGCTGAGCAGCACTGAGTCTGAGAAGAGAACACTTTCCCAGTGTGGCCCTTGCAAACACTGATGATTCCCTGAACAGGTTAGGACACTGGCATTTCTTATTGAGGGAATATATGGCTATGAATCATCTGCATTAACTTACGTTGCTTGGATTTCAGAGACAAGAAAACCACACAAGCAAAGTAATGAGAAAATCTGACCTTTTGAAAGCAAATAAATCTTACAGAACAAAAACTAAGATTTAAAGATTTGTACTTTTACTTCGGTTGAATACCTGGCTAATCTCCAGAAAAATATACAAATAGTGGCAAGTAAAAGAAGAATTTAGATGCATGGCTGCAGATGTTTCTGGCTAATGACCTTAGTGCTTATTATAAATTAAAAGGTATAGAAAGCTGATAACATGACGTAAGGATTGTGTGATGTTTGGATATTAAATCAGCATAGAAGGCAGACAGTAGAGATCTCTCACTTTTCTTGCCAAGACAAGTACAGTTTCTGCTAGCAAGATTAGCAAGGTTTGGGCGACTACTTCATAGTAGCTGGTATGGAGCTATTTTTTTGACTTTTGCTGAAAACAGTTTTGATAACACAGGGATGTTTTAGCTATTGCTGAGCAGTGCTCACACAGCACCAAGGCCTTTCCTGCCTCTCACCCTACCCTACCAGCAAGGAGGCTTGGGGTGCACAAGAAGCTGGGAGGAGGCACAGCCAACACAAAAGACCCCAAGTGACCCAAGGAATGCTCCATACCATGTGACTTCATGCTCCATATATAAAGCTGGGGAAGAAGGAGGAAGAGGGGATTTTGTAATGTTTGTCTTCCCCAGTAACTGTTAAGCATGATGCAGCCTGGCTTTCCTGGGGATTGCTGAAAACCTCCCTGCCCATGGAAAGTGGTGACTAAAATCCTTGTTTTGCTTTGCTTGTGCACACACCTTTTGCTTTCCCTTTTAAGCTTTGTCTCAAGCAATGAGTTTTCTCACTTTTCCAATTCTCTCCCCCATCGCAACGCAGGGAGTGAGCGAGTGGCTGCATAGGGCTTAGATGCTGGCTGAGGTTGAACCACAACACAAGCCAAAAGAAAGCCTTTGCTTTCAGTGAATTTTGAATGTTAAGATATTGAAGGTTCAAAGATAAATTGTTAACAGAAAACCTGCAAGTGTATTCAACTAATCTATAAAATCACAAGCCTTGTTGCAGTGATACCTGGAAGCATTTAATCCTAGGCTGAGAGCACAAGTACATATAAGATGGTCAGTGGAAAATGAGTGAAAGTTGTTGAACAGCAGAACAGCTTCAGAGCTTCCTACTAAAGAAAAAAATTATACAAGAAGCAGAACTCAACAGGATACAGTTTCGTAAGCCACACTTGCTAGAAAGATTGTGTTGGGAAAGATAATTTAAACGCATCATAGAGATTTTTCCAGATTATTATAATGTATAGTATCTCATTCAGTAAGGAGTAATTCAGGGAGCTCATGTGGGTATCACAGGAAATGACACACTTTTATTAAGCGCAGTTCTACAAGAGTGCTAGTTCTGTTTAATGGATAAGGAGCTGACAATATATTCATGTTGTGAATATCATTCTCACAAGACTGAAGAACACAGAGATTTCATTAGATTTAATACATGCTAGTAAAGTGATTGTAGGCTGTGCCTAGAGGCATAAAACAACAAAGGAAGATGTTATTCCCTCTTTCCCAGTTATTACACTTCCTACACTGAGACAGGGAATTCCTTGTACCCTGTGAGCATGGAAGAGGCAGATAGGAAGGGAAGATTTCACTAACTTTGTAGCAAAGACAAATAAAAAATGAAAAATGGATAAAAAAGAACAATTTGAAAGAACTGAGATCCCCTGAACACAGCTTGAGGTATTCATTGGTCATCTGCATATGCCCAGTGTGATCTTAATTCCTGTGTTCAGAGTGAGAACAAAAAGTTTAATACAAGCAACAGTGAGAAACAGGTGAGTAACACTGGTAAAGACAACTGATTAAGTTGGATTCCTCTACAAGGGGGATGAAAAAGCGGACAACATTAGACTTTTTCATCAAGGAACAAGTTGCAGTCAGCTGACTTGAAACCACAAAGGACAGTACTTTAGTTGTATTAACAGGAGAAGATTCAGGTGTCTGAAGTGGACAGGACTTTCACAAATCCTGCAGATAGACAACTTCTGACTGCAACATTGTATGCAGTGCAGAAATGAAACAGCAGGGCACAGTAAGTGTGACACACATCACATTAATTATACGATGAATAGTTTGCTGGATTTAATCAAAATGAGGAAAAGAAATGGGGCTGACATTGGGATTCCGGCGTTAGAGGGGTTCTCACCCAAGACCAACAGACTGGTCAACAATAAAAAGGTAAGCTAAGGCAAAAAAGAAAGAGAAATTAATAACACTGACTACATGAGCAACTGGAAAAAGACTGGAAGAAAAAGATTGTGGAAATGCTTATTCTAAGATTATTCTGCACTACAGTGGGCAGAGGAGTTACCTGCTCCTTTACAAAATTTTGGTGGACTTTGGCGGGCTCTGTGAATTAAAGACAGTGTTCCAGCATTGTCTTTAAGGAGCTCTATCTTGCTGTAATACAGACAGTAATTTTTTCATTCAAGAGTCCAGATATAGTGAAGGTAGGGTGCAATATAACACGCACACAGTATTGTGTAAGCAAGTAACAAAATTCCAAGCGAGGCACACGCTATTACTCAGAAATTATTGTCTTCTTGTTACCATCTAAACCAAACACTGTCAAAACCTACCTGAGCTGTTTTGTAAGAGTTCTTCTCTTCTTTCTCCCTAATGCCTCAACTATGGACATGTTTAAATTTTTCAGTCAGACCAACCTACCATCCAAAACAACAGGGTCAGGTCTTGATAGGTGCTGCCAGGCAGATAATGGCTTCACCACTTGGTGGCTCTGAATGGCCTCCACACCTGAGGTGTCAAGATTTTGAAGAGTATTTCAAATTTTTAATAGAAGTGAACTTAGCAGATGTCTCATGGATGAACAGAAATCAATTTGTAGAGCAGTCTCGCCTCTTAACTACGAAAATTTATCTACTTTGTCTGAGGCTTTGATTGGATGGGCAATTGAATACAGCTGATATATATATTTCAGAGGGAAGACAAGACTGCAATCTGGAAGGTATTTGGTATTGTGAAGCTACAATAATTTTGAACAAAAATTATACTTAGCTGCACACACAAAGGAAATTATGAATAATCTTTATAGTTTGGAGAAATATTTAAAATTGCATGAGTGACTAGGAAGATTATATTCTAGTCTTGAAAGAGTCTAGCACATCTAGGATGACTTGCTTCTGATGGTAAGCTTCTTTATTTGCAGGTCTGCCTCAATACAGCTGCTAATTTAATATATTTGTCTCTTATATATGCTTTCATTTAGAAACATATTAAAAAAGGCAATCATATTGGTATACTCTAAATGAAGGGTTGATAGCTGCTTCTAAGAGCAACTATTTTAGGATGGATCATGGATTGTTTAGGTTTTTTTCTGTACAAGGACCTAAATACAAAGATATAGAGAGAAAATATTTTCAATGTCAGTACAGGATCACTGGAATGAATTTTAGAGGCATGTATTTTAAAACAATAATTGACACTATAATTCATCCGTAGTCATAATAGTGATTAACATGTTTAATAGCAATGTATTAAAGATGCAGATTTTGTGGTTTTCCTTTACTCTGCCATAGTCCTAACTCCTTCTGGATTTCACAAGAATCTTTGGAATAATTTTCAGCAATAAGTAAATCCTAGAGCAGAAAAAGGAAAAAAATTTACATTTTCCAGGAGTCTTATGCAAAATATAATGCCCCTACCAATGTAACAACAACACAAAGTTCCAGACATAAAAAAAGATTCATTGCTGTAGCAGCAGCCCTAGCATGAAAGAGCTCACGTGTGGCTGTGCGCTGTGAGTCTGCCTTAAGATGACAGGCTGCATATTCTGTTAGAAAATAGCTGTATGTCTTTGGCCATCCTATCTATGAACTTCATTATCCTTTGGTTTTTTAAGGGTAGACACAAGGTAATTTAAATGAGTAAATTTGAATCAAATTACCAAATTTGAGGGAAAAAAAAAGAAGCACTGTCAGATAATAACATAACACAAAAAATATAATTATCTGATTACTAAACTTTCTTAAGTTCTGTGTAATATTAGCTAAATATTTCATCCAAAAATAAATTTAAAATGTGGTGGCTATTAATATTATGAAGCTATCTAAAACTGACTCATTTCAGTGTCAGTGCTAGCAGTGTACCTTACCAAATTTAGAAAAATGATGTGGGCAAAGAACAAATACTACAAATTCTTTGTCAGCACAGGCTGTCTCCTTCCTGCCTAACAGTACCTTTCACACTAAAACACAAAAGGCTTCATTTTCATAAGTGACAAGCAACTTTGGGTGCTGAATCAAAGATGGATACAAAGAAGCTTGGCTTAAGCAGTGTTAAGTGTTTGTCCTAACAGCTGCCTGAAATAAAGGCTCTTAATCTCTCCAACATCCTCTGTTCTGCCTTGCACCGGTGCACACATCCTTGCAGAATTGCACACACGGTGCTGATCATGCAAACCCCATCTTTGTGTCATCCTTTACCCATAAACATAACCCCTTAATTAGAGCACAGATCTGAGATTTCTCTGATTGGAGCACAAGGATGTGTTATGGGCTGAGAAGGATCCACAGGAATAAGAGAGTAGCACTTCAGCTATGTTTACAAACCTCCAGTATGTTCTCAGAGACTTAGTACCAAACATTTTTCAGCATATTCCAGTGTTCAGTTCTGATTTTTCCTCTGAATACTGTGAATACTCTGAATACTTGTTTAAGCAAGATTAAAATATAATTCCTATGATTGTTTCTGTCTCCTCAGTAAACTTCCCTAAGAGTCCCCCACCAAAGTATCTTCTCCATAAAACCTAAGATTCTGCTATTGAGTGTGAAGGCTCATACAAAGGGATAAGAAAAGACACCTATTATCAGCAACTTTAAAAAGCAGGAAAAAGAAGACATAAAAAATAGAGCATGTTAGAATTTTTATCCTCTGATCTACAACAGGGAACTCACATCTCTGATTTTTCCAAAGCCAACAAAATATGACATTTATCCACCCTCACCCCTCCCATAAAATTTGTCTCTACCAAATGCTGTCTGGGCCTTCCCCAGTCTGCTCTTTCCCTCACTAAAGCCCCCACTTCAAAGGCCTTTTCCATTTCCCTGGTACACCATATTTACCTATTCCAGCTAGACAACTTTAATGCTTCCACTCCCGCTCACACCTCCACCCTGACATGCCACATTCCCTCTCCTACCCACTGCATGTTAAGCAGCTCCCCACAACCACTGCTGTCCTTATTCTCCTCTTCACCTCCTGAAGACTTCACTCTATATTAAAACACAGCACTGCCCTCAAGTACATGCTCCTTTCTTCAGCATGAAATTGATTTAATTAATGTGAGTCAATTAACTAGATTGGGTATCTAGCAATTCCTGAGAGTTAGTGTTAGCAAATAAGATGAGGAAAGTGGCACATTCTGCAGTGACAATAAAATACAACAGCAACTTTTCTCTTTCAGCCTAACTTCTATCTATTGCTGCCACCACACAGGAAGCAATGATACAATACACTAATTTTGTCTTCTTTAGTATTCTGCAAATTCTAACACTGAAAGTTGCCCATATACTGCACACCAGAGGGTCCTGGAAGTTTCCCAGTGAGAAGAACTTCTTGCAAATAGAAGAAATGGTTTGGGAAATAAAGTCCTAAATTATATCTGGCATTTCTGCAGCCTTTGCTAGCAGCAAAATCTTGCTGCAGACACCAGCACAGATATGTACTGGAAGAGATTTGAAGAGTATTTCCTATTCTGATTTTTTTAAAAATGCAACAATCAGAAAAGCCTCTAAAAATGAAAAAGACAAAAGAAACATGACTTTCTAGTGCCTTTTACAGAAAAAAAAAACCCCTATTGCAACAGGGAGAGAACAGCACAAGGGCTGGGCTAGTAAACAGAGCAAAGGCACTGTTCCATCATGTGCCCAAGGCAGGCAGGCTTTCTCCAGGTCACTCACAGAGGCAGCCCCTCTGCCTGTTCCTATGGAGAAGCAGCACCCAGCACAGCACTGTCCTCTCTCATGCTGCTGGGGTTAAGGACTGTCCTTATGCACATCAAAGGACAAGAGCTATTGGTGTCATAGAGCTGCCCTCTCCTCCAGTGTGCATTTCAAGAGAAGGAGCACCCCGCGCTTTCTCACTCTTCTGCAAGAACAAGTATTTTCAAGTCCCTGCTTGATCAGCTAAAAAAAATAGTTAAATCAATATCTGGCAGTGTTCACACACAGTTCTGTGATCCACTAAGGACTCTTCATTTTTTCATCTCATTCCTGTTAATTCCATTTCCTCTGTGTCTAATACACTGGTACCTTTCTTTCCTGGAGCCTGTTCCCTTCATCATTGTTATAGCTGATATAGAGACATTTAGGTCAGTCCAGATGAACTAGGGGTACCACATCTACTCCCTGGGTAGCAACACAATAGCTGTTTCTGGTAGAAGCACTGATACAGGCGCAATGTTTCAGGTATAGTAAAGATGAAAGGCATAACTAGAAAACACTCAAAGGACCTGAGAAAATGGAAGATGAGAGGATATTTCTCAGAGACAGGGAGGTAAATGAGCATTTTTTTTTCTATTTATATTTTGTTAGCTCTCTTTCCTCGGTTTATGGAACAATATTTGTCCATATTATGGTTCTTTTTATTACATAATTAATACTACATATGCTACATTAATCCACAATTGCTCTAAGAACATAGCAAAGATACTAATCAGCATTCCCCTTGTGCTCCTAACATTTTGGTTTGTGTTTAACCAGCTCCTTAGCTGATAAGTGGACAGAGTAAGTTCCCCACCACTGCTTAAGTAATAATGCTATACAACTAAGAAAGAATACACATGGCAATATCCAAATATAGTTATGCTTTTACTATGAAAATAATTGTCAGTAAAGGGACAAGCACAGACCTTTTTCTGCAAAGCCTGAATAAATAAATGATCTTTGTCTAGGAAATTCAGAAGAGACTTGAAGGGAAATAAATTCTGCAGTTAATCATTCATCTTGAAGTGGTGTGACTGCTGAGCAGCTCTGCAGTCCACTGTAAAGCCTTTCAGCTGCCACAATTACTACAGGGTGTTAGACCCATGGGTCTGTACAGCTCTGGTTTTGCTGGTCGTGTCCATGGCTTGCACTGTCCAACTGAATTTTCCCCAGTTTAGCTACACGGAGACAGGCACAGAGCATTACCACACTACAGCATGTATGCATATCTTGTCCACAGCCTGATCTGTTCATCTTCCTGTTTTTCTCCTTCCTCACAGCTAGCTGTGTTCAGTGCCTAGCAAGACATTCCCCTTTAGGATATTATCATGAACAAGCAAAGATTAGCTATGGAAACTGCATGCATGATAAGAACACTGTATAAATGAATATTATCCCAGCAACATTAACTTAATTATTTTGATAACATTGGAAAGGTTATTTCTCCACTTTTGCAGAGACAAGCTCTGTATATTTTTAGAGGGCAAAACACACCCACAACCAGAAAGCTTTGGTCTGCTATTCAATATAGTACATAAAAGGTTTATGGATTTCATCAAAACTGGTTAGTTTATTGTCTAGACCACAGATTATTTTTCATAAGACTTTTTGTCATATCTGTGAGCCGTTTTGTAATGATGGATGAGACTAGTGCCTTAAAATCATCATTTTCTGTAAGCAGGGAAACCCACTGAACCCTGTCAGATAGAATATCACCTTCTCCCTTGGAGCCTTATAATATAAGGGCATAATCTATTCTCACAGGGGTACACAGGAGTCCAGGACCAAACCTACATTTAACTAAAGGGCTGTTATACGGGCATAGAATATGAATTATACAGTTATAATAGAAGTTTTAAAGTTTTGCTTGCGTAAGCTGAAACTGCTACTGAAACATTATACCAACCACAAGCTTTGGCACTCAAATCAAAGCCGGTGATTGTGGCCCTTCTAAGGAATGACATTTCTAGAAACAGTGTTTGTCACTGTTAGTTTTATTTTCTTACAAAATGAGAACTATGGATCATGTGAAGGCATAAGTGTCAAGCAAACTCTATGTTCAGTGTACAAAGAAGTGAAACTGTATACCTTCTATAATTTCAGTCCAAATGTTACAGCTTATGCACAGAAATAAATGTCGATTGTATGCACAGAAATAAATCACAGTTGGTATATGTATGGCTCTTGAAACACTTTTTTCTACAGGTATAACGACAAGGAGCGCAAATATACAGGAGATTGGAAAATCAACTATATGTAATCATTCTCTTCTGCAGAAGAATTAAAGACACTTATAGTAATGGACGAGGCATCAACCACTGCCAAAGGTATCAACAATTTCCACTTTTACCCTTTATCACTTAGAAAAATCTGCTTGCTGCTTCTATCTTCCTCTACATGGTTTCAGAGTTAAAATTAAATATGCAGCTTCACATTTTATTCTTAACAGTTAATTGCTGCATAAATACACAGCATAAAACAAAGCACAGACATTTTATAAAACTGGAATGGTTCTGAAATATTCAGTTGCCTCTTTATTTACATTTCTTATGTAGTAGATACCTTTGAAAGACCTACTCTGAAGTGACTCTTTCTACAGTAAGGCGAAGTTAAATTTGCCTAGACAGCATCTGAACCAAAAATTTAAACTCCTCATCATTTTGAAGGCAATAGAATTGACATTTATTGCTGTGCCATACCAAACTTCAGCCCCACCTTTGGATAACTAAAGACTACAGGGCAGATGGATGCTTTAAGAGCCTTCCCTGCAGCCTTCCAGTATGTACTGTGTTGTCTGTTTAGATGATAAACTCCTGGAAATGCCTGGACCTGAACATTTTTCTGTGTTTTGTGCAGCTCTGCTTCTTATGGTGTATAGAATGATCATCACAATTAACCCATAGATAAACTACCCTAAGGAAGCCAATGTTGCCTGCCCTGCAAGAGCATGGCCTCAAATGTGGCATAAATACCATTTGCTCTCTGTTATTTACAGTGCCTATTATGGTTCCCCAAGGAGCCATGCGTCCAACGCCTAAATTCACCGCTCATGCAGGGGAGGTAAGCACCAACTTTATTGGACTGTGAATTAGGCCACTGATCTGTAACACCCCCAAAGCTGGCATGCTGATGATATATATATATATATATCTATATATATATATATATCTCATCATATACATATATATGATGATATATATATATATACATCATCACCAGACATCAGCAAACCCTTGCCAACTTCCTGACCAAAGCCACCCACAGAACGAGCCAGAACATTGCGCTGCCCAACAGTGCTACCACCACTCTTGGTGAACCTGTAGAAAAACTGTGTCAGGTAATACAAAGTTCAGCTCTTTCAATATTAAAAACCAAGGCAGAGTAATGCATGTCGAATTATCAAATGACCACACGCTAATGTGATTTTCCCTGTCTACTGCTTTCACAACAACTGAAACAATAGTCACTTGAGCAGTAGAAAAAAAAAAAGAAAAAACCAAACAACTGAAAAATATCTAGGTCATTCCCAGCTAAAAGATTACATTTATTTTCAGTATCTCAACCTTGTTTTTTTACTTAATTTGATGGTATGAAAGGACATTAATGACACATGGCCATTGTGCATACACAGCCATGCGCCTGTGGGCAGTGTATGAATAAATTGCATGGTCAGTGTTATAACACTCAGATACCAATTTATAACTAAGCCATAAGACTAATATAAGTTGAAAGACGATTTTTGAAAAGTGAATGGCATAGGTAAGTTTCACCTTTTGCTAAATGTATATGGTTTCTGTTCTTTGGTATTTATACTTACACAACATGGCTTTCAAACAACTTCAACTGGGCAGAGGCAAATTAGCTCTATCTGCTAACTGGCTGGAGTAAACAACCCATCTGTAAAGCTTTCCTTAGGCAAGGGGTTTCTTTCCCGTTTCTGCTTAAAAGGACATGGAAGCACAGAAAAAAACAATCCAAAGCGGGAAGAGAAGGGCAAAGAGACTTGCCAAAGGAGATACATATATGTATTGTACTGCCTGTTAAGATACTAAATTCCTGGCATGGCTCACGTGGAAATATTTCTCTGTGCTCTTTCTAGCACTAAATCTTATTTCCAATGTTTAGAAACAAGAATTGTGATAAAATCTGTCAACAAAAACTCCTAAGAAACCCAGGAGAATTTGTCCTCGTGTAGAACTCTGCTATTCAACATATGATAACAGACAGTTTGAATTACAAATTAATGTCATGCATGAAAATAAAAGTAAGTCTAATTCTCACCTGTATTGGCTTTGTATGACAAGGTTTCGGTAGCATGGGTGTTACAGGGGTGGCTTCTGTGAGAAGCTGACAGAAGCTTGCCCCATATTGAGCAGAGCCAATGCCAGCTCCAGGAGACCCAAGCCCATCCGTCACTATGGTAACACTTCTGAGGTAATGTGGGGAAAAAACTGCTGGGAAAGAGCAGTTGGAGAAAGGAGACTATGCGAGAGAAACAGTCCTGAAGACACTGAGGTCAGTGCAGAATGAGGGGCAGGAGGCGCTCCAGGCACCAGAGCAGAGATTCCCCTGCAGGCCATGGTGAGGCAGGATGTGACCCTGCAGCCCATGGAGGTTCACAGAGGAGCAGAGATCCAGCTGCAGCCTGTGGAGGACCCCACACTGGAGCAGGTGGAGGTCTGAAAGAGTCTATGATTCCATGGGAAGCCCAGGCTGGAGCAGGGTCCTGGCAGGACTCGTGACCCCACAGGGGACACTGGAGCAGCCTGGTCCTGAAGGACTGCACCCTGAAGCAGAAGGACCCGCACTGGAGCAGTTTGTGAAGAACTGCAGACAGTGGGAAAGACTCATGATGGAGCAGGTTGGGGAGGACTGTCTCCTGTGGGAGGGACCCCATGCTGTAGCAAGGGAAGAGTGTGAGGAGCCTGAGGAGGAAGGGACAGCAGAAACGTGTGATGAACTGACTGCAGGCTCCATTTCTGTACCCCTGCACTGCTGGGGAGGAACAAGGTAGAGAAAATCAGGAGTGAAGTTAAGCCTGGAGAGAGGGAGAGATGCGGGAAAACTGTTTTAAGATTTTTGTTTATTTATGCAGTACCTTTCTCTGATTTGATTGTTAATAATTTTCCTCCCCCACACCCCCCCCCAAGTTGAGTCTGTTTTTCTCATGATAGTACCTGGTGAGTGATCTCTCCCTGTCCTTATCTCAACTCATGCGCCTTTCAACATATTTTCTCTCCCCAGCACAGCTGAGGAGGGCAGTGATAGAGCAGCTTTGGTGGGCACCTGGCATCCACCCAGAGTCAACTCACCATATCACCCTGGTGTCATTTACACACCCAGTAGTCTTTACTCATAAATTACAGCAGCAGTTACTTCAATCAATAATGAATATCTAGAAAATCTATTTAAGAAAGTCTCTACAGTACTTAGAAGGTTTAACATATCTGTTTTATAAATCAAAAAACTCAAGAATCGCTGTTCTTCTGAGTAGTAAAATCCACTCACATTACATTACACATATATACATTTGCACAAAAGAAATTTTCAAGAGAATAAGGGAGAATCTCTCTCCTCCTGCACTGAGCTGTGAGTCATGAACACTTTCAACAGACCACATTCAGTTGTTTTATCTCTTTTTCACAAAGGAACTAATTTCAGCCCAGAACATAGACAGATGCTTAATAACCTGTTAAGTTGTTCCAATACAGCCAGAAAAACAACTATTTACTCTGTGTCATGTTTGAGTTCCATAGTATTCACATTCTAAAAAAGGATAATGAACTTTTAAACACTTTCCAATACATGTTACTATAACTTTAGGCCTTCCTCAACAGGAATATTCTACAAGCTCCAGCCATGTCAATCAAAATTTTGTATTAAATTTTACCTTTTTAAAAACTTAAATCTGTTGGACAAACACAGAATATTCCAGGTTAATAGCTGCCCTCTTTCACACTGAGCATGAACAGGTCAACACAGAAATTTCAAAGGCTATCTTGACTTTCTCTAGCATCAGCTAGCAACAGCTATTCTTGGCCTTAAAATAGGATGACAAAACGGCTTGAAACAAAGAGGATTCCCCAGATCAGCCAGGAATGGCAGCTTGTCTCTGGGATGAATGAAGCATATAGAGTCAGCTGGGAGCAGGAACAAAGCAATCTAAGAAATGGAAAAGGGGCAGAGACAGAGATGCTCATTTCAGCCAGTTTAACAGCTCCCATATGACCAGTTCAGCTGGCACCAAAAATGAAACAGCTGGAACCCCGTGCCTTCTACAGAGGTCCAGTTCAGCTCCTGACTGCTTCCTAAGTCAAGCAAGGGCTGTAGCTGACAAACATTTACATCTGCCTACTCAATGTATAAGCGTGGAGAGGTCCACTCCAAAGAATTTCTTAAAGTATCAGGCCTTCCAACCACATTCCAAATTACTTCATTGAGTGTGACAAAATCAAAAGGAAAGGAGAGGAAACAGACAAGTGATGCAAGACACTGCCACAGAGAACTGTCAGGATTCAAATGGGCTTTTTTTTTTTCAATTCTTTTAATTAGTCTCAACTTTACTACAGTTCAAATTAAAGCATTGCCACATGCTATGTATCCCAAGCAAAGCTCAGATTTCTAAAAAGCCATTTTCATAAAAATACACACATAAAACAATTCCTTAAACAACTACAGCTTCTTGAAAGATAGTAATTGAGAAATACAAGTACCTGTTGTCCCCACGGGCAGGGTCCTTGGGTTTAGCATCACTATCATAAACAAAACGCTCTTGGGAGATGACTATGATGTTGTCTGTAGTTTCATTTCCCAAGATAGTGATAACAGGATAACCCATCTGTAGTGTCCACTGATCCATTACCTCTTGGATATTTACAGATTTTCCAACCCTTTTTAAAGCCTTGAAGAAAAGAAAGGAAAGTTTCAATACACTGAAGCAGTATCAACACATACAACTTTTTTTTTGTCCCTGGGATCATAACTGGTTTTGGAGGTTAAAATAACCATCATGTGCGTGTGCAGACACACACACACACTTACACCCAATGCACACACTCTACGTAACTGAACTTAAGCCTCTGTGTATCTTAAAAATAAACATTGAGTTATCTTGACAAGAGAGAGGAGTGACAGTCAGAAAGTCATGTTTCCTACATCCTTCAAGTACTTCTGCTGTAACAGAAGAAATAACCTGTTTTACAGGATTTTAACAAGAGCCACAGAAATACTGGGTAGCTATTCTTAACCAGCTAAGGTTAAAAGAGACCCAGTGTTAGCTGATCTAGGCACCTACAATAAGGCATATTTGAAGGGCCTTAATTTCTAAAAATATAGTTACTCTTTTCTAAAAATCAAGTGAGTAATTATTTGAAAACACTGTCCATTACATCCAAAGTGAGGCTATGTATACCAAGCTTTCCCCTCCTGCTTCATAAACTGCACCTGTCACAACACATGGAGGATTAATGTGTTCGTATTTGATTCCATGTGTCAATAAAAATGCTCTTTTACAAGTGGATTTTCATCTGAAACACAAAGAGATACTATGGCATCACGGGAGATGAGACTGGATATGAGGAGAAAGAGGCATCATTTGTTCTTCAGCGACGGACATGCTCCCAGCTGTCGAACAGATCAAGATCACAGACTGAGCAACCTCTGATGAATACAAGCAGAAGATGTCTTCAGAACTGAAGCTGCAATTGCACTGCATTAGGAACAAAGGGGCTGGCAACAAGTGCATTTACAGCTGAGGCAAACAGAATTATTAGCTGCAACAGTATATATGAGCATACAGTGTCGCTATAGTGGTTATGGACCAAAATACAGTCTCAGTTTTGTTCTACGTTATCAGCTGTGGATTCTGCTGTTCTTTCAAGACAACATTCATTCCTCTGACCTCTCATTGCCCAGAAGTGTCCCAGAGGCTTTAACACAGGAAGGCAAGAAAGATTCTTGCAGTGACATTCAGCTACAGATGAAGACATAGATTTAAAATCCTGACTGTACGTTACATGTCTCAACTCTCATTAGCAGTCAGTACAGATATAGTACTCCATTCAGTTGCCCACATGCAGGTGACTAATGTCATTTGACCTTTACCTGCCACTCCAAAAGAGCACAGATTTTGCCATATATCTTATGCTATATTGATTAGACACACCTGAATGTCTTGAACATCCTACTGCACCTAATCTGGCACTACTTGCCTGTATTTGAACTATCTCAAGTCTCTAGTCAACAGTCAGCGGTTCAGGCTTATTATAAAATAATCATGTAGTGGCTAGTCAACTGAATTACTCTCTATGCTCTGCTGACTAAATTCACTAGATTTCTGGCACTCCAGTTGTTCCTATTCACCTAGTGTCAAATGACATGTCCTAAAATATTCAACACATTCTTTCAGAACTGGTCTACCTACAACAGACATGCTTCTCATGTGGCAGCTGAAAGCCAGGTAGGATAAATTAAGGTAAAAGCTGTTAAAAGTCTGTGAATGGGCAACTGAAAGTGAGAACAACTGGATCTCAGACACCTAGTTTAAATGTATATACCTGCTTGTCTAGATAAATGAAGATGTCTTGGCCTCCAGCTGAATCCTAGCTTTGGTGTCAATAGTTACAACTAGATTGTCACATTTTGTATGGCTTGAACTGGTACTTGTGCCAAAACTCTCGGACTGTACTCTACCTTGCCTTGCACTCTGTCTTTATTTCCGGAGAAGATTCAGACTAGCTCCAACTAGTCCCACAGAGGAGAAATTCAGGCATGCTTCGCTCATCTTACAAAAATTATAGTCTGCCATTATGGAGCCCTAGACCAGGCTCTAGAACTCAAGCCAAGCCTGGATATACAAATGTAAGTCTCTACAGCATGCCAAATGTTACAGTAAATAGTTCTCTGTTTACACCAAACTTTAAAGCTGTAATAGTTTTGTCCTTTGCAAAAATCTTAACTCCATACAAAATCACAAACACACATGATGGAAATGCCAAAGCTTGGCACTTTCATGTGCTTTCCAGCTTATGGGTCTCAGTGTGCTGCCACTGAAGTCAAATGATAGCAGATTTCATGAGGTATCTTTCAATGCACATCAGTGACACAGCACATGCAGGAGAATATATTCTAACATAACAAAGAACAGAAATGCTGCAGAACTCATATTTTTAATGTTGCCACTAGGTTAACTCAAATGGAATTTCTTTGCATCAGTTTTTATATTTGCTCTGTGGTTTGAAGAACTCAATAAGCACTATTCACTCCCAATCTCACCAAGAAAAATACCATAGCAAATTCCTGTTTCTCCCTCAGTGCAATAGATTAAAGCATTTTACCTTTGACAATGTGTTCCAGAGATCATTTCTGGCTGCATTGCCATACTTGTGAATGGTTAAATAGTCCTACAGAAATAAAATAAAAATACAAATCAGTATTACTATACACAAGCCAAATGGCTAGAGCTGTGCATCACTGCTATTAGAATTTAAATCACATCAATGCTTGCATTTGTTAGAAATCTAGAAATATACAGTATGTTCATCCTACGGGAATAAATAAACAGTTCCTTAAGCTAGTTTGCAATGCAAAAATTATTGCTAAAAATTTCATTTACAACATTCAATGCTCTTCCTTTTCTGTGTAAGTCATTCTATAATTTAAGTATTTTGAAGATATATATTTAGAATATACATCTAACCTTAGAAGGGGTTCCTAGGTAATTCTTGGCAACAAAAGGAGAAGCTGCTGAAACACAGTTCCAGTTGCTATTTTAGCAGGTCATTCTGCTTTGTCTAGTGTCAAAAATTTGTTCACTCGGATGCCAGTTGGATTCATTACAGAAGATTTAACTGAGCAATAGAATATCTGAACTTCAAACTCTTATCTAGGGAGATCCTGGCCCTTCAATGTCAAAATGCATCATACTGGCAACTAAGGTTGTAACAGGTTATCACAAAGGCTCTCCACAACAGGGAGCAGTGGAGGAAGTGCCAGGAACCCAACTCCGTGCTTGTGCACAGGTACCTACGTGTGTGTTTTCACGCCATATGTGACTCAGAGTCTGAGGAGGTTATAAACTGAAAGCTTTCACTTATTCTCCCACAGTTCCAATAACTGAAGGTCCATTCTTCTCCCATAACAACTGGAAAGATAATTCCTCAAAAGCTTTCATCATATTAAAATAACTTCCCAAACTAATAGTTTAAGCATATGACCAGCTTGGGTCTAGGTCTTTCAGGCATAAAATACTTCCTTTTTTTAATGACTTCTGGAAAGACAACATTGTTGTTTCCCACCATCCCATGTCCCTTGACAACAGCTCATTCAGTTACAAAAGTGAAATTCAGCAGTGATTATTTGAATAACATACATTTCAAGCATTTGATTAGGAGAATTAAGTGAAAAAAACAGATCGGAGGTTGTACATCAACTTGTTCTCCTACAATTGAATTTCTACCATCTTCACTTTACATAATGGTAGAAGACAAACCTTAATTTACTGCACAATGATAAAACTGGGACAAATTTGCTGACTGTATGCTTTGTGCGAAGTAAGATACTTTGGGAATAATTAGTATTTGGAAAGCAAATTTTCTGATACAAAAATTGTAGCACCTGTGACAGATTTAGCTTTTGTCAGCCAACTCATAGTAAAACAAGCAACAACTCCCATTTAATCACAGACTACGAAGGCTAAATAGAACACTGACTCTGTAAATGCAGTGCTGAGTCTTAATAATGTCATGAGACTAAATCAGAAAAAAGACAGTATTATATAGGCCGCACCTATAGCACAGTGTGCATCCATTTTGCCTAAAAATACAGAATCATTTAAGGCACAATGAAACATTCAATAGCTTCCAAAGCTAAAGAAGTTGAATTGCAAATTAGAAAGCTAAAATAGGAATAAACAAAAGTGGGACAAGGTAAATAAATGACAACAAATATACAACCCGCATTTTAAGCAGTACTAGAAAATGCTGCATACATTGGTCCCTCTGAGAGATGCTTTCAGAATCATCAGAGCAAAATAAAATGGGTGGAACACTTGAGGATTTCATCCCGGCAATAACCCTGTTTACCAATCTACCATTACTGACTTTCACACTTTGTGTTCGGAAAGACTGCAAAGAGATTAAATGCTTCTGCCCTTTTCTTTTGGGTTTGGTTTTGTTTGGGTTTTTTCCTCCCAATACATAGATTGGGAGGTTTAAATGTGGCTTGTCACTCAGTTAAAAAATTATTATCGCCCAATCTAATATGTTTATGTCACAAAGAAAAACAAAAGGAATCCTAACCTTTACCATGAAATAAGAAAATACAGTAAGAAAGACAACATCTTGGTACAATCCTGGTACCATACAACTTAATCATCAATTTTGTCATTATTCCATGAAAGTTGCATCAAGACCATAAACACAGCATAAAACTAGGAGTGTTATCAAACATATACTTACACAAAAAGCAGTCCTAAGTGACAGCATGTATCAAAATAGACTTTCAATAGTACATCTACATTGCATTCTCAAATCTGAGTGCACTTTCCAGAGGCACAAGAGCCAGAGGCTTCTGAAGCAGGTCTCACCAGATATCCTCCTACTCCTATCCTCATATATTGTTTTCAACAATAACCAGTAGCAGACACCTGGAAACAGTATAAAACCAGAAAAGCATGCAACTGCTCTTCCATTATCCAGCACTTCATGGCACAAAAATTCCTAAGCAGATTAGTATCCTTGCATTTAATAGTTCTCTTCTGTGAATTTGGCTGGTTGGTTTCTTAACCTATACAAATTCGCATTTGCAACAGTTTATGAAAGAGCATTTCCCACTTCAGGGATCTCTTGTGTGGTACCTGCTCCAAATGCCTGCCTGTCTGCCGGTTTCATCTGCTGCTTCCTACTTCTGGCATTAGAACACACAGTGCATTACTGCTCCCCACTTGACTTTCCCCAAGCCACTCATGTTTTTACAGATATATATGGAATGTGTCCCCACCCCAGACCTTAACAGGTTTTATACTGAGAACTCCACCAGACCCAACCACTCCCAGCTCCGCTGCAAAGTTATACCACCACCCCAAGCTGCTGACTCCATAGGTAGTTTGAATAGTTTCTGTGACCCTGCCTGAACTTTCATTACCAGATGATCAGCCTCACTTTCTCTTTCCCTGACAGGCATTCAGCTTAAAAAGGAAGAGAAAAGACATATCAGCATCAAATACATATCAGGAAGTAGTAAAATAGGAGCCAAAGATCCACACATACCCTGCTTGTCTGTTTTAAGGATGAAACAAGCAGGAATATAATCCATTTTTCCTCCTGGGGACCCATATCTAAGTCTTAAGCAGCTTGCAAAGGGGGAGAATACATGTTCTTATTCACCGTAATTCTCCAGGGCAGGAGTATTAACCACCCCTTTGCCTGTACCTTCAGTAGAAAAAAACAAAGCAAACAGAAGAGATGCAAGCCAAAGAATGGAAAAGGAGGATGACACTGAAAACACAGCTGTGTGAATCTAAGCTGTGCTCAGCACAGCTCCAAAGGAGGCAAAGTGACTTAAAGCCACTTACTCATAAACACATATGCCCAAAACCATCTGGCTGCAAGGCTGCTTCCCATCATAAACTTGCAAGTCTATCATCGACAAAAGCTGTTCCATCAACAGGAATATGCTGGAACATGAAGATCTGCATTAGCCACCTTCCTTTCAGCTATAACCCTACAGTAACTGTGAGCACAAAAGATGGCATGAAATTCTCTTTAACAACTCAAGACTCAAGAGTGCTCTTCTAGAACTCTTCCATTCTCCTTCACTGTAATGCTGCCTCTAAATTTTTTCATTGTCATGGAGAAAGTACGAAGAGAGTTCGCAGACCCTAGGGCACTGTCATTCAACATGAAAATTAATCAAAAAGACACACCCGAAAGTAATCATTTGGGTTTACATTTTCAGCATGCATCCTCTTGTAATATTCTTCCTAATATCTTGACATTAAAACATGAAGCCACTCTTTGCCAAAAAGAATAATGGAATATGATCTATTCACTTCTATCGATAAAAAATTAATCAAGCAATGCAGTTTTCTAACATGTCTTAGCAATTCTTAACATTAAATAAATAAATAAATAAACATCCTGACTCTGTGATACCATGAAAACAAAGTCTATTTCCTGAACAACCAAAACATAAGATCTTTCCAAAAACCCCAACAGATTTGGATTACAGTATAATGTGTTATCAAACAGTAATCTTAATCTCCCCCAAAAAGAGAATTAAAAGGCTCAATGCTTTTGAAATTATTTCTTGAAAACTGGAGCAGATAGCTTGAACAGCAGTAGGAACAGTGAAAAATGCTAAAGAATTTTGAAAGATGGTTTTAGTAATGCTGTGTTGATTAAACTTGCAGACCTTTTATTGTATTAGGTTCTTTTAGGAAAAGAAGATTATTTAAAGGGAAAAAGTCTTCCATTTCTTTGCAATATTACCTATTGAATAAGCCTCTTGGTCTCAAAAAAAATGAACTACCCTACTATCCAAACATGATAATGCTCACAACTAACAAAAGGCAGTGACTGATAAATACCAAAAGGTTAAACAAGTGTAAAGGGAGAATAAGTCTCCAAACATGTGTCTTACTTTCATGGAAGATTTTACATCTATAAACAGAAACCGAAATAGCAGTTCTAGGACTAAACTCCTTTCTCAGTTAATCTGTATGAAGTTGATTGATCAGCTGAAGGAACAGCTCCTGACTTACAGGAGTGTTGCTGAGATCTGAAACAGATTGACATTGAATAATTTCATTTTTCTCCTAAAGATAACTGGAAAATTCCACTGTATGCGTGAGGAAAAAGTAGCAAACTATTTTCATCTCGAATTCTTGTGGCTACATTCCTCCTTTCTCAAGGCTCAGGAAAAGCAGACGTGCCTCTACCTCCCTTTTTTGTATTTCATTCCTACTCCGCAGTGCACATCCTCCTCCCTTCAGCCTATGATATGTTCTTGTTTGATGGTTTTATACATGACTGCTGTATATCACAGAAGATTTAAAGCTACAAATAAAAACATTTAGTTCAGGTAGAAATCAGGCTCTAAGGATCCAGGTATCAAATCCAGTGTGTTTGTTTTCCTAGAAATTTATATACTTAATCTTAAGCCACTAGATACCATCTGACAGATGCTGATTCTCTGACTATAACACGCACCTTTTTCCTCCCTTCCTTCAAACTGCTAACATCAAATCTGCTATCACATATTATATTGACATCGTCTAACATTCAAATAAAAAAGCTTGGGCAAGAGTCAGAGGGTAGTGCATATGTTTGCAAAGGTGAGTGACAAACAAGAGGGAGTGAGAACCAGTGGTAAAGGACTACCAGCAAGCTACAAAAAAGCGAAGATTCCCGTATTCTACTGAATAGAAAAGCTAAAACAGCCAACTAGATTTGCAATATTTTTCAGCTGTACAACTAACCCTGGAGAAACAGCCTTAAGGAAGAGAAGTGACCACCCTCCTGGCTGGGCAGGCAGACAAGCAACAGGATACAAAATAAGGAGTAGGTAAATTCACCTTACTGGTCATGGTCAACACTGTGTAAGGCAAATTAGTTGGGGATTAACTCAATTTATGTCAAGAATTAATCTGTACCAGTGAGTCAAGCTGCAGAGCTACTGCCAAACTGAAAGAACAGCTGTTATCAGACCAGTTGTCAAAGAACTACTGCAAAGCCAGCAAAGAAAAAAATCTGAAACAGGTTTTTCCTGGAGAAATAAGCCAAACAAGTGCTTCACTTTCTACACTGTTTTACTAGAATTGCCCAAAACTGCTTTCAGGCAGTCTAGTAAGAAACTGCCAACCTACAGAACACACTAGAGTCATAGAATATATTTTCATCACAGTTTCTACCAGAGGATCAAATATGTTGATTTTCTTCCTATACTTTAACCTCCTACTGCATTAAAATGTGTTCTTCCTACAAAAAATAAAGTTACTCACATGTCAATAATTTAATTAACTGAAAATGCATTTCAACTTACAATAAGAAAAAAACAGCATCAAAATTATATTGAAATAGCAAGCATATCAGGAGTAGAAAGTCATGCCTGCAGATAGCAGGCCTGACTATGTAGATAGTCCTTACCTAGTACTAAAATTATCACATCTGTTACAGTCACAGCATCAAATGCATTTCTGTATCTGCTTTGAACTACAGTTTGATGACACTTTGGTGGTACAGCCAGACTAAGCACGTTCCACAACCTTTGCTGCTCCTGGGCCCCATCCCCCGTTTGTGATGCTGCTTAGCAGACTAGACCTCTGAAACGGCCTGTATAGAAGTGAACCTAACATTCCCCACTAAGGACACCCTTCCTTCCTTGATCAGGTTTACCAAGGAAGACTCCAAACTCTTCCACTAGTATAAATGAAATGGTGCTGCGTGGCCATGAATGGATGGAACAAGCAGCTGGAGGCAGCACTGAGGAAAACAGAATAGTGGTTTCCTAAGCCAGTGTCCTGTCCAAGTATGTGCCAAGTATTATGAAAGATACTGGACAGAAATATACACAGTGGTGATTCCAGAATATAGTTAAGAGAAAGATTATCAGTGCATCACATTTAAGGGAAACAAAACTTTTATTTTCAGGTGCGTTTCTCTAAAAGCAATGCTCAAATGCTCTTTTCAAATGTTTAAGTAATGGTTTGTCATTTCTCATCAATAACCTAATATCTACAGTGAATTAGTTAACCTTCATTAGAACTTATGTGTGGACACTGCATTCAGAACTGAAGGAGACTAAATTCAGAAACTTCAAGTAACAATGGAAGTTCTATCATGAACCAAAGAACAGGAAATTCAACTTCAGTTTTTAAAGTGCCCACATGGGGCTACAATGTGGTTTAATTAATCTAATAATTCCCACCTTCTGCTGCTTTGAATGAACTTTTGTGTAACCCTGTTTAAAATGTCTACTACCAAGAACTTCTTAGCTAGTTTCTAGTTCAAAATCACAAACAGGTAAAAAGAAGTTTAAAAAAGCCTTAAAGGTGTGCAACATCCTTCAAAGCCATCATGTAAAAATTCACTTCAGCTGTTTTTTGCCTTCTCTTGGGGCTACTATCTCAGTCAACACATAAAATCCTAGGGAAGGAACTTGGTGGAATCCTATCACTGTACGCCAGTTAAAATTCTAGCCCTTAATTTCCAAAAGGTACATTTAGACTTTTTTCACATACAACAGTGATATAATGCTGACAAGCCAGCAGCAACTGGAAAATAACCAGTCAACATATCATATCTGCAATTAAATCATTATGTCTAAACAGCAAGCTATAACTACTAATCAGAAAGAGTGAAACTGGAACCACACATGGAAATAAATCTTCATTTTCTCTGGAGCCAATGATGCTGAATGGACCACATAATTATAGCATTTTACTTTGTCCTTTTTCCTTTGTAATTCATGATACTCCCAGTCAGGCTAACAATAATCAGATCAGCAAAACTGACATTTCTGGCATTATATGGGCCAATGGGAATTTAAGCATTGGTTTTGCGGGAGAAAAATCAGGGCAATGTTGAGAGTATCTCATCCATGGTATTAGGAGTATAACATTCATTTCGAGGATCCAGACAGGACCTGTGCCCAGTTATATGCAGGCTGAGATACAGGAGAAATTAGTAAAAGAAAGGAGGCAAGAGCCATCATTAAGTCAATGGGATTGCTTTCTTTGCTCTACCTGCTGCTTGTTGATAAGAAACCAGTACTGTAAATTAGAAATGAGCCAACTGAAATCAACATGGCCCTGTCATTTTCATTCCAACACAAGAAAAGAAGAAAAACTTCAAATGACTGTAAGGAACTTGATTTTTCAATAAATAATCTTCTGCAGTGCAACTCTGTGAACACAAAGTAAATTGGGCATCTAAAACCGATTAAAAATTTGTATTCAGGCAAGTTTCCAGCTACTTTAAAATATATCCTGCTTTGCTGAGAATCCTTGTTAAAATATCAGAAATACAAAATTGAGAGGTTTATTTCCCTTGTAAAATTCAGCTTCACCTTTTAGCTACTAACATGAAGAGGAGGGAGGTTCCATTTTGAAACACAGCAGCAGCAGTTGCAGTGCGCTGGCAAAGCAGCTTGCAAGCAAAGTCTAAAGGGAACAGTTAGATGGACTGCTGAGTTAGTGCATGGCAGAGTCTGATGGTATCTGTTGTGCAGTGAGAAACCTGCTAGTATATAAAGCTTGGCTTTAAAGGAAAATGTATTTGATGTATTATTTGGTAGCGGTACTAAACTACTTAGCTAAGGACAAATGCTACCAAAATAAAGCACTCTCTGAAATTGAACTGCATATATTTGACTGAAATTGTACATTGATTTAATTCTGTCTCATCTGGTTGTATAATACACTTTTACCTAAAACCACACATTGTTCAATAAATATATTCTTAGTGCACACAAAAAAAAAAAAAAGATGGAAAGTCTTCCAGAGATATTTGGACGGCACCTGCTAATTGTGACAGGTTGGCTGCTCATTCCTCTGCATTAACTTGAACTATGCCCAAGAATTGCTAATCAGGCAGAAAATCTCTGCTGTACTTTTCTGTAACAATTTTCTGTATATAAACCTCAGACTTGGAAAGAAATTATTGCTACTTACTATGAAAAGGTATCCATAAACCTATTGAGAAAACTTACTGTAAGCATGTCACTGTGTCTAGATCATAATGACCTGCAACACTTGTACAGTAATACTGAATAACAGATAGGGAAGTGCAACACTGGAGCTCTGACTTGTAAGATACTTTTTGTTTGTATCAGTGAGCAAATGTTTCTCATGGTGCAAAACACCTTCATACAACTCAGTCCCTAGAGCTGCACCTTTTTTTTTTCATTTTGCAAAACGAAGACACCTTAAAAATCATTAGCCCTTACATCCAGCTATATGTGTCTACCCAGCTACAGTAACTTAGCTGTAAATGCATGTAGGCAAAGGAAAAGGAAGAGGAAGGGAAAAAGGGAGGTGGAAGAGAAGAAGGAGAAGGAAAAGGAGAAGGAGAAAGTTTTCACAACAGCCTGTTTTGTCCGGCAGGGATTCAGGACAATTTTTTTTTAAATGTCCTCCACTAGACTGAACTGAAGTAGATTTATTTATTTAATTTCCAATATATATAATGTGTTAACTAATAGTTCAATCCTGCAATATTTGTTCTGAAAATACCCCCACTGACTTCTAAAGAGCTAATGGAAATTCTGATTGCATAAGAGTGGCAGAATCACACACAAAATGTTCCAGTGCCCTGTAAAATCCACTGAGCTGCCTTGTAGCAGCAGAGGTAAGGTTGGCACCGAGCTGCTATCAGGAAAAGTGTAATTCTATTCCAAAAGAAAACATTTTTGTAAATAGCTGCTGAGCCTGGTGACATTGTCTGGGAATTCATACCTATCACTCATCCTCTTAATAATTCCTAGAATAAAAATGAAGGAGAAAACAGTCATAACTGAATTTCATATGCAACAAAAAGAAGCAGCTCACTGAAGGCATGCCAACTGAACAGCTACACAACATGACTGACTCTAACATTGCCATAAAGGGCAATGCTGTTCTGAGAAAATAAATTGTGTTTATACACAGTGTGTGTATTAATTGTTTTTCTTTTTGTAAGAAGCTTTAGCAGCAGAGCAAAGTAACATTTTGTCCTAGCTGAAGAACACCGTGACTTCCTCCTAATGAAGGCAATACCATCCGTAAGCTTGCTCTGAACCCAGGCACTGGGGACACCACTGGCTACTGAGGTTCAGCAGCACCTACCCTCACCACATTTTACGTCTCCCTGCTGGGACCTCCAATGTGGGCAAACTGCTTGAACTGAAGTCCTATCTTCAAAGAGTCCATCTTAGATTGAATTCTGTCTTAGACTGAATTCTTCTCCAGAATTTCGGTCAACACCAGGAAGTACTGAAAAATATCACATTTTACCTTATTTTATCAGTGTGTCCTTTCCTCTTCTGTCCCCATGCACAGGAGCACAGCTCTAAAAGTCAGAAGGAAAGTGATCTCGTTTCAGGAAAATACTTTTTCCTAGCACTGATCCCTTTTAGGTAACCCAGCAGCTAGAGGCCCTCTCTCTCCCTGCATTGACAGCTCGCAGCTGCTTAAGCTCAGAGGGAGACTCAGGCCCCAAAGCAGAAAGCAAAGAGCCAATGTCTCCTTCCCCTTGACAACACCCAGTTGGGGAAGAAACCTGTCTGAACCAAATGCTCCAGGAACACAAAGCAGAGCAGAAGGAATGGAAAGGAGTTAATATAACCAAACAGGAGTATTCTGCTAATGCACCATTTCAGGAAAAAGCTCCCTTTGCAGAGCACCAATGTTTATGGGGCAAAATGCACCAGTACCTATGGTGTGTGGCTGCTAAAATTGTGGGTGCATTATGTTCAGCTCTGCTGATGTTCTGCTTTCAAACAGGTAACAGTTGAACTGTAGAACGGTAGATAAATCAAACACTCTCACTCTGTCTGTGGATCAGCTTGCTGCACACCAGGTGAAAGAACATGTTTCAGGACAACACTGTGGTGTGATTTGTAGCAGAGCGGGACTCTGTAACTGAATACGATGTGACGTCTGTTCTGAATATCTGAAGGGATTTATAATGCTAAATATTTTAACAGAACATCTTCTTGAGTTTTAAAATAGATATCCAAATTTCATGGCTCTTTTTAATTTTACTCACATTGGTCCAATTTCCCCTCAGATGTAAAGGCACTCCACTCTCATTAATTTATTTAAAGAAATATTAGTTGAATGATCAACATTTCCTGGAGGCCCACTTTGGAGTCATCACAGGCTGAGGCAGCAGCCACACCGGGTGCTCACAATTTACAATGATGCCAGTGGAAGCTGTGCTTTGAACGCATAAACTCTTCTAATCCCTAAGTGCTAAGACACATGGGAGTTTTGCATATTTCACACCTACGGGAATTTTAACTTAAATTTCTCTGTGCCTAGATCTCCACCCTAGCACCATGCCTTCCCTCCCTATGAGGTTTATATCCTCTGCATTAACTGTTGGTGATGCACTCTGATACCACACTGGATGGGATTTAAGAAAACTGAATGTAGCAGTTAGGAACTCAGCTACAAAGCAAATGAAAAGTATATGAAACTATTGAACAGAAGAACAATGCAGTTAACATGGTCCAGCTTGTGAACTGAATCAGACTTTGTCCTATGTAGAAAACACAGAGTACTTGCATAATTAAAAACCTGGTAAAGGTGCACACACCAAAAAAAAAAAAAAAAAAACCAAAAAAAAAGAATGGAAAAATAAAATTAACTTTAGCATTTCTCAAAAACTGTACATTTAAATTATGCAACTTCAGACACCATTTTCCTATAAGCATTAGCATTTTGCTATAACACACAGTATACTCAAATACTCTTGGAGCTAGAGGAAGAATTTCCATTTTTGGAGGGATATCCAAGTCTGGCCCTTACTATGTTATACATTTTTAACACTTTCAAAGGAAAAAAATATTGTGACACTGCAACTTATAGAAATTTCTTATGCAAGAAACTGACCTACTGTCTTTTACTGACCTGTGTAAGTCAAGGTGGAAAAAGCTACAGGAATTCAGCATAACAGTGAATTCCTTTAACAAACAAACTAAAATCGAGGGTGATGTAAATTAAAAGTGAAAGAAATGCTGAGGGGACAAAAAAGGTGAAAGGTGTTAATAATCTTGTATGATATGCAGTATAGAAAACAGTGATGTCAGCTCCTATGAGATTTCCTGTGACTTCTTACGTCCTCCCTTTAACGTGCTCAAGTTCTCCAGTTGACAACTCTCAGATAAAGGGATCAGTAGCAACTAACTTAGACAGTAAACTGCCAGAATGTCCATGGTGATACTTTGATGTTCACCAAGGTCCCACACTGTGCTTTTCTAAACCAGAGGAGGTGGGTGCAGAGGCAGCTGAAAAGTACTTTACTCAACATCTAGTAAACACACCAGCTGCAACACCAGAGGTACTCTAAGATGCTCTTCCTGGGTGACAAAAGTTACATCCTTCAGCTGAGCAAAGGAAGACTCCAGGTAGTTCCATGTGCATTGTTGATCTGAGGGCAGCATCACAGGTCATAGCTTCACTAACCTTGATCCTTGCCTGATTTTTTCTTTGTCTTTGCAGATTTTTTATGTTTTTACAGAAAACTCTTGAAAGAAGTCTCTAATGATGTCTCATTAGAGATAGCAAACAACTAACTGTTACAAATCAGCAATAAAGAAATAATAAACAGGTATGATTAACTGGGTACACTGTTTAACACACTATGTAAAAACCAGATTATCATATAATACCATGGAAATAGATTAATATAGTTCATGCATTACTGTTTCATGCACATTGTAGGTAACTAAAAAGCAGGAAAAAGCAGTACAGATGAAAGGAAGTTTAAATAGCCAGTATTATGATACTAGGAAGTGATTGAAATCTGAACCTTGCTGTATTTAATAGCCTGAACACCACACTTCCCCAGACAGCTCCTGTGAAAGACTGACTAATTTGTTTCAATACGGTGGCCCAAAAGAGACAGTTTATATCCACAGCATTGTATGAAAATTCTTCCAAGTGTACAATGTGAAGCCTAAAAAGCAGTTAATTTATCACAGAAGCAGCGATTCCTACAGTAACTAATTCAAACTGCTGATGATGCACTAAATCAGAGTGAGTGATGAACACATACATAGCAACAAGTGAAGTTCAAAAGGATACAGATCTATGTGATCAATGAGCTGTCACACAGCAAATGAAATGCAGTGTTGACAAACGTACAGTAATAGAGATGAGGCTCAAAAATAATCAAACCAAATATAAGAAAACTTAAATAAAACAGTGCAGAAATATCTCATTACAGCACTGGAGGTGCCTTTTGAAACACATCTACCAGACATTCAAATCACTGATATTTCTCTCTCTGTTTAATTTGAAAAAAATAAAAACCAAGCACTGATTACTTGAAGAGATGCATTGTTACAAAGCAGTACAACCTTCCCAAAAACGCAATTCAGTGACACCAGACATGTGAGAAACCATCTATTTCAAGCACAAGTTGGAACAACAGCCTACAGAAGAAAATCTCACACAGACCTAGTATCATATTGCACATTACCACCCTGAGTGATGACTGAATGATAAGGCCAACTTATGGTTTCTTCCTCTACCTGTGCAATTCAGAAACATAATCAGAGCAAGTGGTGCTGACCAAGCCTCTCCATACTTTAACCACTGTCTTACCTGATTAATAGCTTTTAGACTGAAAAAGCAACACTATTTTGTAAGAAGAGTACTGCCATTCAGTGATGTGCACTTCTTGAATTTTCCTGGAGCATAAGAAACTGCACATAATGAAAGATGCCAGAACTTTTAAAAAGACAGAAATCACCTACTGCAAGAAGGAAGGATTTATTAGACATTTTCTACAAAAAAAATAGTGTAACTTTCTCATATGCAAGTGTTACCAGCTGTGGCTACTACCATCATTATTCAATTATTCATTACAGCCAACAGAAATACATTTTCTTTAGCTTTTGTCTATGGAGTGCTACAGTGAGAATGTTCTGTCTGTTATGAAATCTTCTGTTTGAAAATGTCATATGATTTAAGACATCGTATCTTTGAAGGGCTTTTCAAAAATCATACCTTCACTAGTCTCTTGGATGCAGCTTTATTGTGGAACTGCCACACTATAATCACACTGACTGACAAGAATATTTACTGTGATAGGAACAGGCCAGTTATTCTTGACAGATATGAATCTCTACAAAGACATCTATGCTGTAAAAATGAGCATCTCTACCAAAATTTTACTTCCTCGCAGACTCCTCAACAGAACAGTTTGCTGAGTGTTATGGATCACATGCACATTTGTACATTTCCTTCAGATCATATTCATTGGTAAAGTATATCCACCAAAGAGCCCCATTACCCTCCATCAACTTTTCTCTTCTTTTTAATACAATCGATTGTTTTCTTTGACAAATAAGGGATATTTCACCCCCAAGCTTTCTCAACCTGCTCTTCAAAAAGTCCATGTGCCAGGTAACTAAGGAAAAACAGGCAATTAACAAAAAAGGTAGCAATCCTCTTTGCTTCTTGCTCTAAACCTTATTTTTTCTTCTCCTTAACCTAAAGATTACTTCACCTGTTGCAGTTTCTCTTACATAAAAGCTCTAATCCTTTAGATTTTAATAAGACAATGAATCGCACCTTGATTTTGATGAAACCACAAACAATGTAAACACAAATAAAGAGCTACTCTTTTTGGTTTATGCTAGTTTAGTAAGACTACAGGATTACTCTTTTTTATCATCTGTTAAACACTTAAGGACATAGCTAATACACTAAAAAGAACTGAAATAACATTAATACTGGAAATGTAATAGAGTGGACAGGTAACAGTATAGAAGGTTCCTGGAGTGTGTGGAGGTTAACTTCTAGACACAGTTGGTGAGCAAGACAACTAGAAAAGCTGCCCTGCTGGACCTCTTGTTTGTGAACAAAGATTGGTGGGCAATGATAATTGGAGGGCGTCTTGGACTCAGCAATTATGAAATGATAGAGTTTTCAATTCTTGGAGAAGTAAGGAGAGGGGTTGGCAGAACTGCCACCTCAGCCTGTTTATGACACTGGCTGAGAGAGCCCCTTGGGCTTTTGTCTGAGGAGCAAAGGCATCCAGGAAGGCTGAACATATTTAAGAAATCTTAAAAGTGCTGGAGCTGGCCATCCCCATGTGCTGAAAGACAAGCCCGTGGGGAAGACCACCAGCCTGGCTGCACAAAGAGCTTTGTCTGGAGCTCAGATGAAAAAAAACGAGTTTATGACCTTTGGAAGAAGGGGCAAGTAACTCAGGAGGGCTACAAGGACATTGTGAGGTTATACAGGCAGAAAAATTGAAGAGCTGAAGCCCAAGTAGAACTTAATCTAGCCACTGCTGTAAAATACAATAAAAAATGTTTCTGTAAATATATTAGCAACAAAAGGAGGGCTGAGAATCTCCATCCTTTGCTGAATATGGGAAATAACATAGTGACAAAGAATGAGGAAAAGGCTGAGGTACTGAATGCCTTCTTAGTCTTAGTCTTTCATAGTAAGACCAATTGTTCTTTGGGTACCCAGCCCCCTGAGCTGGACAACTGAGAGCAGAACTGAAGCACCAAACATCTGAGGGAAAATGGTCAGCAATCTTCTACACCACTTAGATACACAGAAGCCTATGAGAAGGGACAGGATCTATCCAAGGGTACTGAGGGAGCTGGCAGCAGTGCTCACCGAGTCACTTTCCATCATTTACCAGTAGTTCTGGCTAACTGGGTAAGTCCCAGACAACCAGAGGTTAGCAAATGTGACACCCATTTACAAGAAGGGCTGGAAGGATGATCTGAGGAATGACAGGCCTGTCAGCCTGACCTCAGTGCCAGGGAAGGTCACAGAGCAGATTGTCTTGAGTGCCATCACATGGCACATACAGGACAACCAGGGCGTCAGGCCCAGCCAGCATGCTGTAAGAAAGGTCCTGTTTGACCAACCTGGTCCCCTTCTGTACCTACTTTGTGGATGAGGGAAAGGCTATGGATTTTGTCTACCTAGACTTTACTAAAGCCTTTGACACCATTTCCCACAGCATTCCCCTGGAAAAACTGGCTGTGGAGGTTTTTCAGTTACTCAGCAAGCCATTAGAAGGAGGAATGAACCATCAAGTGCATTTTCAGAGTATTTGTTATTTGAAGAGATTTTTAAATAGTAGTAATACTTGATTTTGCACCTATCCTGCAGAAAGGATGTTTAGTTGAATGTTAGAATTCCATGTTAAAACAGGATTCAAGGCAACATAATTAAAAATCCCAAGTGATGGTACCAAGTTAAAGAGCTAAAATGCCTAAACCAGTGCATGGCAGAAAGGGTAAATTAGTCCTCCAGTTTCCCTTATCATTAGCAAAGCTATAGCCTCCCAAACGTACAATGCAGGAACAGTATTTTGTTAGATTCGCAGAAGACAAAGAATTAAATGATTGACAGATATTTCCAACTGTATAATTTGTAGCTTATGAAAAAGCTTATGAACTTTATGTTTTATTTTGTTCAGCTTGAAGACATACACATGGAAAATCTCTATCTGTATTTCAAACTGGTTTTAGTTAAAATCATCATCCTTCTACTGAACTGATGCCAAGACTTCCACTAGTCAGATTTTCACAGTTAGATTTTTCATAGACTTTAATTAGCAAACAGAACAGTTTCTATTTAGAGCCAAACCAGTGAAAAGCAGAAATAATAGGAAACCATTCAAATCAAAAAACAAAGCTACATTACAACTTTATGGTAATTATGATTAATCCCTGCATAGCTATTCTTTGATCTGAACTTTTTTCTCAGTCTATTTCAGGACAACTTGCACACTGTTATTTCTCAGGAAAACATAGAAGAAAACAGAAAAACAGAGTTTAAGAAGTACACACTAAAACTTTTGCTTTCTAAAACCCTGAGTGACACACTTCATTGGGAAAAAGTGCTATTGAATTTCTCTACAAATGGATCTGTCCAGGCAAAAGTTTCTGGCTGGAATATGGAGTTTGCTGGACAAAGGACAGAAGTCTTACTGGCTTAAATGGACATGATGGTTTTATCCTCGACATACACAAGATTTTATGAAGGAAACTTTTGATTTAAAGAGTTCTCATCTGGATGAGAAATTTTTCTAATTCATCTGACCTGGTGTTACAACTAAGAAAATAATCAAGCTGGGTCCCATGAGTAAGTTATGCTACAAACCCTGAATGTACTGTAAACTCTCCAAAAAGCTGCATTTCCTCAGCAAGTTTCCTTTCATTGCCTTTGCATGGAAAACACCTCTCTGACATGACCAATGCGTTCATTTAATTTTTGTTTTACATTTTATCTTCCAATTTATTTTGGTTAGAGGTAGAATTATTCTGTTAAAAAATGACCGATCCTAGATGTAGTTTATTTAAATTTCAAAATGAAAAGCTTACTAAGAACAGATAAGATTGATTGCTCCTTCCAACTTAGCATAATTGTATTTCAGGTGAACATCAATTTACTTTAAAGGACACTTCTAAGTAGCAGGCTGCATCATACATAATTCATCAATCACAGCTGCCTGTAACATGATTTACTCAAGCAGATTTCAATGGAATAGAGGGAGTTGCATTGTTTTTTATGCTTTGGTTTGTTTGTTTTTAAATAGTTTACGAAACACTCATTTGTGCTGAATTATTGCTGAAAGGAGTTCATCCTTGGTAATCAGCATGTTGAATTTCTTTCTTTTTGTATAGAAATGTTACCTCTTTAAATTTCTTTGAAAAGACAGAGTGAGTTTTCAAAACATCATTAAGGCAAGGAGTACTCCGTGCTTATTAAAGGTAAAAATAAAGCTGAAAGATTTTGCTATGGAGGAGGGGATGACAAAAATATTTATCTGAAAAGCAGTATTCATTTTAGGGCTGTTTATTTTCCAGCTGGCTTACATTGTTATTATTTGTTAGACCAGCAGTCAAATGGAGGTGAAGAGAAGTAGCTACTTCCTCAGCTAGTCCTTCACCATAGTTGTTACATGGATAAAATGGCTTTTATGTGGTAATCTACACAAAACTGTATGCCAGTGCAATTTCTTGGTGTATGAAGGGATTAATACAGGTGCATCTTCAATCAAATTCAGCTTCAGAGACACAGTGGTACCTCAGATGGTCCTAAAGTAAAGAAACATTTCCACAAATTGATGCAAATACAGCTTCAAAAGAAAAAAGAGAGAGCAAGAGAAACTGCTAGAAATACACATCTACACAAAGACAGAAATGCCTTTACTTACTTGTAAGCCCATTTGAAACACAGAGTGACCCATAAAGTTAGCCAACATTCGAATCAGAGCTGCACCCTATGGGAAATAATAGAGAAACAAAGTTACCAGTTTTGAATGTCAATATAACACAATAAAAACACTCTGAAGCGAAACATTTCCACCCAACACTAATATCCTGGAAACCTGTAACTAATACAATCTTTATTTGTGCTAGGATGAAAAAGAGAGAGAGAGAAGATAATGCAAATACTTACTAGGAAAAGTGGGGAGGCAAAGCGATACTGTTAATATCCTGCCGCATATACTGAATAAGGTGCAGGTCATACAACACACTCTCCCCACTGCTGCAGCATGCATGTGTCAGCTCCACAGCTGACTGACCCCAACCCTTCTGTGCACTCAACAGAAATGCCCAGTTGTAAATGGAAGCAAAGAAATAGTGTCCACTGCAAATTCTACCTCAGTGATTATTCAAAGTATTTTTATCTCCATTACACTATCAGGATTCAGTGATACTACTACCCTTTGTAAAAGCCTTCAAGATCTGATGAGTGAAAGTGAGTAATTGCCATAAGAATTTTGTAAGATGTGGATATATATATTTGACTTACTAATAGTCAGGTTATTTTCCAGACTGTCATGCAAAGAGATAAGTACTTGTATAGCACTCTTTCTCTGTATAGCACTTTCTCTACTTGTAGCAGTTCTTACCCTTTTCCCCTTCAGGCAAAGTATAGATATCTACAAGACAGGTGACTCTAATTCTCAGTACTTACTCAAGAAACAGACAGATACTTGCAAGAGTAGCTTTTTTTCAAGCACCCTTTTTGTGTTTTCTCACTCCCTCTCAGAACCACAATTGCTGTGTATTTTCCCCTTGCACAAGTGCTCTATTTCAAGCAGAAATAACTTCACAGATCTGATTTTAGCTATAATATCCATTAGCTATAATATCCCACTTTGCAATATAATTTCAAGACAACCAGCCTTCCAATCCCAATGTTTAAATGTTATACTTAGTACTGATGACAGTACAAGAGGAAGGACCCTTGTGATTGCAAGTCAGTGAATTAAAGGCTTGAAGAAAACATGATGCTAGAACTCAACAACCTCATCTAGAGACAAAGGTTCAGTAATTAGTTTAACATTCAAATAGAAAAAAATTTTTAAAAAGAACAGCATTTCATAGGTTCAAAAATTTAGAGATTCTAAAGCCAAAAGGACTATTACAACATTTAGTCTGCATTAATAGAGATCAAACAGTAATTTAGGCAAAGACCCCTATGCCTTCTCTTTACACAATAGCATCTATTTTAGAAGATTCAAGAACAGAATAGTGTTTTACAGTACTATTTAGAATGTGTCACAACTAATATTTACTCTCACAGTGAAAGCTACACACCGTTTTACTAATTGAAATGTATCTAGTTTCACTTACTTGAATTTATCTACCTTCAGCTTTCAAAACAAGACTTTATGTCTTTTCCTGCTAAATTAAAGTTCAGGGTAGTTTGGAAATTTAACCCTTGTTGATTTTTAGATCGTTTTACATGTGTTCCACTGATTTTTTTGTACAGTGACTATTTTTAAGTACTGAATGGATTATCTGTAATAAACAACATTTGAAATAATGACATAAATCAAAAATATTTGAAAATTATTAGTAAGTTGTAAGAAAACACAAGTCCTTCATATAGGCAGCAACAACAAATATATATTTTGCAGAGTAACTGAATAAAAAAAAATTAATTGAGGAGATGTTTGCAGCTGCTTTTAGGAATTGAATAGTGAATAAAGCAAAACATGGTGTTTTCATTATTAACACTAGGCTATATTGTTATGGTGGTATATAATCTTACTGGAAGACAAATCATGTCTGGAACGCATAGCAGAATAGGAAAAAACACCTTCCAAAACAGATTATTACCTGAGCAGCCAAGACCATAGGTCAGGAAACATTATTGCCCTTATATTACTAGAGGAACGGAACAAGTAAAGTTCTCAGACACATTTAAGCAGATAAACAGCAGATAAATCTGTTTAAGCAGATAAACAGAAGATTTTTAAAAAATCTCATAAATAGATAAATCCTACTTATTCTGTAGGGCAGGGCAATCCAAAACATCTGTAGCAGAAACAAAAAAAACCGTAAAACATAAAACAGATCAGACAAAATCCTCAACATGAAGATGTTTTTCCATTCATCACACATCCCTTTTCCTACTCACTATTTAGTATTCCAGGACGCCCTTGTTTCTTTCTCAGAGTTTAAATTTCACAGAGTAACAAGCCATATATTTATATAAGCACCTTGACTCCACTGATTTCTGTAAAAAGTAACCAAGCAAATACTTCCATATAATCTTGCCCACAGTCTTTTTTTCTATCCAGAGACCAAGAACTATCATATACTTGTAAAGAAATTATAGAATTCCTCTCACAGGTAACATGTAGACACATCTTGGATGGACTATGGCTGGCCTTTACACAGCAAACAAAATAAAACAGCAAGCAAAGACTGAATGGAGAGTCAAGGCACAAAAGCAGGATTAATTTTTCAAGATAGAACCCATTTCATAGCTACTTTAGAAGTACTTTCTACCAATTAATTACCTCCAGGAAACCCACAATCCCTTCTTACAGCTTCCAGAACAATAGTTCTGCCATCTTCCCCACTCAGGGAAAGCAAATGCTTTCTTGACTTGTTTGAGGAAGGGAATGGATTCAAAAAACAAGAGAACCTTAAGAGGGGAAAAAGTGTATTGGAGAGATGGGTGAAGAAGCATGAGCAAATTAAGCCATTGGTGTGGGGGGAAAATAAATGGGAGGAAACCATTCATTTCACCTTTCTTGCACTTTTGAGAGCAGGCAGAACAGAGAACAGCGATACCCTCATAAGAAGAGCAGAAGCTATCCACATGTTCACAGCTCTGGGAAGGGAAGGACAAGGCACAAAACACTGGCACTCTGACTAGAGAGGAAGCAAAACAGGTTTGCAGGCAGAAGGATAAAAAGCAAGAGGTAACTGGCATAAAGAAGAGTGGCTTACTAAAAAAGGAGCTTGGAAGATGACCCTAACCAGAGGGTCTTGGGAGGTGAAGAAGGTATGTGCAGTAAGCTCAATTAAAGGAAAAACAAAATACATAGCTTTGGGGTTTTCTGAATGGCCCAATGTGCTGACATTCCCACCGCCTATCCACCTGGCAAGCAGAGCAGCAAGCAGCAAACTAGATGGAGTCCAGAGGACTTTACTGCCATGCCTTCTAAAAGCTTCTCTGACCTAGACCTAAACCTACACAAAAATCCCAAAAAATCAGTTCTGCTGCAGGAGATGCCCTTTGGAACCTATCAGCATCACTCTCTGAACACCCTGACATGCAAGGAGCCTGCTCCCCACTTCACTTTCAGAGCCACTTCTGCTCTGCCAACATTTGTCCAACTGAAGAACAACATAGGATGTCTTGAGATGCAAACTTGCCTCTCCTACTGGGCAGAATGACTGTTTACTGATGATTTAAGTGCTTTCCTCCAGGCAGTGGATGACTCAGTACCTTGTCAAGAGGTAAAGCACATTGGTTTAAGAGGTCTAGTGGAAAGCAATTCTTTCCTATTCAAAAAACATACCTAGTTCTGTCAGTGTAAAATCTGACTCACCTTTGCCATTGTGCCTAATATGTCTACTCAGACAAATACACTACTCACTCATTCAATGATTAATGGTACTACCTGGGTCTCGTGAAGCATTGCTCATTAGCAGATCTCCCAAGTGCTCTGTAAGATTAATGCCAATATTCTGCAAATTAAAAGGAAACTGGGATACGCCCTAGTGAAATCATTTGCCAAAGATCACCCAGCACACTCCTCATCTAACCTATGACACAGCTGAAGCTTCCTCAGCCTCAGCATTGTGACTCCATCGCTGTAGGAAAGGAAAGTAGAATATGTTGGCTACTTCATGGAAATTAAGTGCATACAGCTCTTTTTTGCGAAGTGCTCTTGGGAAAAGACTCACTCATGGACAGTGAGCCAACACTGCCTGAAGGGATGGAAGTTTATGTGCTTTATTCCCCTGAAGAAACTTGTACACTCACAACATGGTAAAGACAATCCATAACCAAAATTAGGAGTAGAATTCCTTTCTATGTAAACTGAACATGTCTTTGAAATCTACAAAATGCAGAGCCGAGCTAAGGTATTCAGTCTAATTCTCTCCATGCCAACATAAAGTAATGTGATTGCATCCTGGATCCCAGATTAGTTTTAACTAATTTTAAAGACCCACTCCTACATCTTGATCCTCTTACATCACAGAAATCACAATTACTGTAAGTCAATTTAATTCTATGACTTACTGAATGTCTCAATTTTATTATACTTGAATTCTTTAATTAATTGTTTCACTTGCAACTTGTATCTTGTAATCATTTTTTAATACAAAAGGTAGTACCAAATGGAATTTTGTTTAAAAGGAAACAAATTAAGTATTATATATGAACCCACAAAAACATGACTACTGCATACAAAACAGTACTGCTGCAGAGCCACTCAGGAAGTGATACATCAGATTCAGTGCAGCCATCTGTAGCACCTGTGACTATAATCACTTTAGTTGTTTAGACTTCCCTTACAGTCAATGGGCTTTACCAATCACCTCTGGATGCACTTTATCTAATCTTAAAGTAAACCTCAGATCAGGGGAATTGTACTCTAAAAGCACCCATCTCTTGCAATTCACTCCAAAAGCAGGCTGGAGTGACTAGCTCATATGTACACATCTGCACCGCAGACATCTAAAGTGCAGTGAGATTAATTCAACTGCACTGTCCAGAAAGGGCATACAGAGACTGATTCCCCATTCTGGGGGAATTCCTGAATTGTGGAGATACAAAACTGGTGTGACATGATCCTTTTGTATATAGAGTCAAATAACATATCTTGGTTTATTCTAAATGCAATACTTTTACGTAAGAAGACTAGCAAGGGTAGTATTCGACAGAAGGCCCTGAAGACAGGGCAGAGTGCTTGCTAGCTGAAGGTAGATGCTCTATACTGAACAGACAGCAAAGAAAAGCACTTGAAATAAAGAACTGGTGAAGCAGCTGCAGTGAAGGGAACAATATACAAGTCAGCAAACCAGCACATAGGGTTATGCAGAAGCCAAGAGGCATGGACAAGAGGCCATGTGTGAAGAGACACAAATAAACTAGAAACTCCTTCAGCATTATTCCTTGAAGAACCAAAAATTACGTCATTATTCTGATAAGTTCTCATGAGAGAAAAATGTCAGCAACACAAAACAGAAACCATGAACTACAGATGACTTTTTTAAGGGCAAAATAATTTATTGTTCTGAATGCATTAGATTGGGGGAAGGAAAAGAGATCATAATAGGTTGACCTAGAAAACACACAGCTCTTCCATCCTCCTTCCCACAAAATTTGTCATTTTTTCCTGCAATATCAACTTCTTTTCCTTTTTAGTTGCGCTTTTGTGTGTTTCGTTGTTTTTGTTTTAACCACAGGATTGAGATTCATCTGAGTGCAAATGCCTACATTGTAGCTAAGCGATGCTTACTCAGTTGTACACAGCTGAGGCAGCTGCCTAGACCTCCTTTAAAGGCAGAGAGAAGCAAGCAATTCAGTTCACCCTGATTCATCCAAAGACATGCATCTAAAATAGGACAGAAGAATTTCACCATAAGGTGTCTGTTTATCTTCAGTGATTATACAGGGAGGTGAGAGGACTACTCAGTTGCAGGTGTTTACATGGTGAACATCTCAACTGAGATGACATCAATCTCTCTGAAGATATTCTACCGTGTAAATTACAAAGCAACATTAAAAAATATGAAAAAGTGAACAGTGGAGAAACACCTTGAGTTTGTGAAGGCTGACACAGCATCTTGCAGGCTTACCTATCAATTTACATCACGTAACACCAGTTATCAATCATAGTAATTACACAGACCTCAATTTATCTCTTCCTCACTGAATTTCCACCTTGCCATCCTTCTTTAGGAATTAAAGCTGTTTGATTTAGTTCATAAAAATGCTTTTGTGACACAAAAACTAAAATCAGGAAGGATCCTGGTAAGAAAAACACCCCCATGGTATCCAAGGTATAAGCAGGGAGTGAAATGCTGAGGAGGGGAACACTGGACTACCACAAAAAAGTACATAACTGAGATGCTAAAACAGAAGTTTAATATGTCAATTTTCCACAAAACCTCCACCCATCAATTTTGCTTCTTCACCTCAGTAAATAAACAAAACCAAAACCAACACTGAATACAGGTGATTTATTAAATTTCTTCTATTGTGCAGTAGTCAGTTCAAAATCAGTCTTGATTAATATGATTAAACACCACTTGTTTTTCAAATACAGTGAGACACAAATAGAAGGCCTGCAGTTATTTTTCTGTGTGCCAATACACCTGCAATTCAAGATTAAGGTTACTTTCTCTCTAGCTAAGAGAAATGTGAATTACTCTATCCTCTGTCTCAATTACACTAAATATTATTCATACTGTTAGAGCTATTATTGTAAAAAGTTCTTAAAATCAATTTCATTTTCACTGATTAAAACAAGACTCAGACCACATACAGGCACACACAAAGGCATCATTCTTTCATAAAGACCTTCTGATTTGAGAATCAATACATGAAGTTTCATGGCTACTAGTATATATACCTGATATGTACTAGTATTGGTGGTTTTTAATGAATCAGTCACAGTACACATACATTAAATAGTTCTCTCCTTAAATTATTTACCCTGAGCTATACGCAACGTGCCGTCCCAAAAACTTTTTTAAAATCCATTGTCTACTCACACTGCCATCAAGAACTCCAGATGGATAATAAGAGCGAATTCCCCTTTGCAGCAGTGATGACCAGGCAAGACCAACATATTAATCCATGTGCTCAGTTATCTCACCCTTTATACCCTATGGAATCTCACTGGAGAAGGAAGACCAACTCATCAGCCTATAGCTCCCAGGACATCCCCTGGAGCATTTTCTGTACATCACCCCAGCAATTCTCTGGCAGAGCAACTGTTTGCTAGGATGGTCTACATCCCATTGCCAGAAGTTCTGCAGCTCCATATCTGGTTACCCTCAGAAGGTACAGGTGGATGCCACTCAGCTCTGCAGACTTTCTAACAACTAACAGTTCTTTTAGCTGGTGTTTCCCACACACCTACCTCAAATTGCAGGTTCCTGCAACCTATCTGTTATGAAGAATAAACTGAGCATGGGGAATTAACCCATTCTTCAGCAGGAACATCCAACACAAAAACTTCATTGCACTCCCCTGATACAGCCTTAAAAATCTCAACACTCTGACCGTGATGTGATCCTTCACTAAATCAACCAGAGCTGTACCTGTTGCATACAGTCAGGTCAGGCATACACTACCTCACCAGAATCACATAAGAACACAGAAGAACTTCCAATTTTTGGCTAATGTGTTTTAAGTACTGGTTGAAACTTACCTTTTCTTCATGAAACATGCAAAGAAGGATTTTGTTTTAGAACTGCAAATATAATACAATCAGCATAAATCAGGTTGGGGTTTTTTCTTTTAAATGTTGAATATATTTTTATAGTTCTCTGACAAATAGAAGCGTAAGGATATCCACAATCAAATGGGTTCTTAAGTAAGTGAGTATCATTTCATTTCAGCTTAAAGTTCCTGAATTCATATATTATTCTTTATTTCTCAAAATCTTGGATAATTCTGTGAGTCTAAGTTCATTTCAAATATTAGAAGAGCATGTTACCAAGCACTTATACAAAGAATGCACATTTGCACTTTAATTTTGTAATGTGAACACTAGCCAACAAGTAATATCCAAGTCACGTTTTTCAATACAATCATTCTTTGTTTGTACTAAGCAATCACAGCTGGATAACCCATGAAATTTAGCTTATTGGGAAAAACACAGCATGAATTAAAGTGAAAGAATAATGTACATAAAACATGTAGCAAAAATGTGACATTTAAAAATTAATCATATAAAATTTAAAAAAAAAAAAAAATGAAATCTGTTGAATCTTGGAGACATTTAACAGAAAAGAAATATGTTTTGACTAAGTCACATCTACAGAATTTGCTCAAACCTAGACAGAGGTATATGCATGTAAATGAATTATTTAAAAACTTGGTTAACTGATCTGCTGTGTTACACTACATGCAGTGCACTGAATTTACTGAATTCTCCCATATGAACAACTGAACACCACTTTCAAATCCAGGTATTGCACTTCAGCTGCATTTCCTTAAGCAAACATATTCACTGTATACTCTTCCTTTTTTCATTTTCCCACAAGGGAGAAGTCCAGCCATTCCTCCTGAGCTCCCACTCAGAAGGTTATGCTGAAATGTATTTTACTTTCCTACCTTTATCATCTGAACAGTCTTTTATCTTATGTGGCCTTACTCTGACAATTATGGAACAAGAGTGTCCTATTCACGACATCAGTTACAACATGATCCTGTTGCAGGCTCCAGAGAGACCTTTGCTAAAGTACTTCTATCAAGTTGTAAGAGCAGAGATAATTGCAAAGGCTTCTCTGGAATTCTTTAGCTGTCTCTATCAAAAATACCTCATCTCTGAGAACTGCGTAAGTACCCACTCAGAAATTCTTTTCAGGGAATTAATTAGATTGTATCATGAGTCACCAGCACTAAATTCGTCTTTCATTTTCAGAAACTGAGCACTGTAATACAACAGCATAGCTATTTTCTGTATTCTCCAATGGCACCTCCAAATATTACAAGAAAAAAATGAAGCTTAATGCAAGTGAATTTGATAAGTGCAAATGCTTCCTTATTTGATTAGGATAACAGAACATATTTGTTTAAATGAGTAAACATGTGCCTATGATTTCCTCCCTGTGACAGAAATGTAAAATGTTTTAATTAATTCCTAGAGGCTTTGTCTTTGGATAACCCACATAAAAGCCATGAGAAGAAGTACAGAAGGAGACAGGTTTATGCTGATTATACAGCGTGCTGGTACAAAGTGTCACGATATGAGACTATCCCAAGGGTCTTTGTCCAGGCCGTCGCTCAGTGATGCACTTAAGTTCCTTAAGCACACAAGCAACCCAAATTACATTCCACAGCCTGCACAGATAAAGTTGAACAACTATGTACTTGGCTGATTGTGGCTCTGACTGGTTTCCTCGCACTTGGAAACAATTGTTAGAAATTTAGGGACTACATTCATTAAAAGGAACCCAAACAAAACCATCCCTACTTGATTTTAATGATACAAGCTAGAAAAAAAAATCAGTCATTTAATTAATCTTCTTTACTTCTTAAAGCAACAGAATTTCCAACCGATATTTGCTTATCAAGCAGTGCACACTCACAAATTAACATGCTGTTAATACTCAGCAATAAAACCAGGATTTATTTTAATAAAGAAAATAAACTTACACCATTTTAAAAACTTTATTAACAGCATGGGTAAATCAGTATTTTTCAAATCAGCAAATATACCTACAAACATGTAATGTATTTATTAAATCCTCAAAGATGCATAAAGGCACCTTATGTTGTTTTTACAGAATGAAAGGCCATTTATCTGATGCCAAAACACCACTGAAAAAGGAACATTATATTCAAGGAGAACTTTTCACTTGGAAATCATAATCATTTTCTATTCTGACAAACACAGCTGTTCTAGGGCTGGATAATACCAAGATGGTCAGATAGTAAGATAGCTTTGGTGAAATGCTTGTCTTAGTCATAAATTCCATTGCAAATTTTAGGAACATGACACAAAGAAGAAAATTCAGGGGTATATGACCATAACTAATCATGCTCTTCAGCTGGATATTGTCACATCATTTTCCTTGAATAATAAAATGTTATCCATTGCCCAGATAAAATGCTATTGTGACTCAACTTACAACAAGAGTTTTACTTGGCCTCGCCACCAAAATCCCTCTTACATGTTCTGATGCCAGTGACAAGGACAAAGGAACATTATACTTTTTCATTAACTGCCTTTATATGAAAGTATTCAAGAAAAATTAATACTCTATTTTAGTTCACTAAATATCACATAAGAATCTCAATCCATTTGCTTAAGACTGATTTGCAACTACCTGTAACTAAACCTGTCATTCTCATTTCTCTTTTATAATACCTCCTTTAAGCTTCATAAGTTATCCAGAACTTAAACATACCTTTAAAAAGAACAGCAACAACAACAAAACAGTGTGCCAGAGCTTGTTCTGGAGAGTTCCCTTTTGAATATAAATCCTACATGATCATATTTTGATCAAAATATTGACCATATTCTTATGTCAAGTTTTTTGTTCCTTTTACTCTATTTCGTTACCTCCACTTTATTTTCTATTTTTAATCCTTACGATTTCTTCCAAGTTACTTTAAAACACTTGTAACTGTTGCTCTTCTGTTATTGATCTAAACTAGGATGTGTATCAGCCCTTGCCTGTACACAAGCATTGTTTTTTGGACTCCTTCAGGGGAAAAAAAAAAGAAAATACCTGTAACTTTCTGCTTTACCCTTTGCTGAAAATGATCATTACAAAGCAGAAACAGAGAAACAGAAAAGGCAAGTGCATGTCAAGTGCAAGTGCAAGTGCATGTACCTCCATGTACACCTGTCTTTATGAACACTCTATTTTAAGCCATGAAAACATCTGAGATACAAATGCACTATTTTGTTCCTTCTAATGGCTTCCTGTTGGGGAAGGAAGGATGGCAGGACACAGACTCACTGTTGCCACTTCTGCTTTGATCATCTCCTCCAGCCCTGGGGAGCTATTTGCCACTGCCTTTCCATAGGGAACAGGCAGAAGGCTTGCACCACAACAAGTGGTGTCTTCCCAATAACTATACTTTGATGGAGCAGTCTAGTTTAATGAGCTCTTCTTTACAGTAAAATATTTTTATTAACATTTGTGTGCCATCTTTATTATTTCCAATCAAATCCTCATACAATTGTCCCTGGCACGGGGAACATAACACTCCTGAAGCACTGTCCATATACCACACACAGTAGCTTCCATATGTCTTCTTCAGAAAATAATATCTAGCATACACTAACCAGTGTAAAGGGTTAAAGACAGTTTGCTTCTGCCTGAGTCAGGATGGTACAAAGATGAGCTAAGAGAAGTATTCTAAGTATCTTGAAGCACCTGTCTATCTTTAGGCATTGGCACCCACCAGCTGAACTGGGAGAGCCTCCATACTTTAGGATGGGCACTCTTGGGGCTGCTCTGAACTTGAACCTGTTGGTATCACTGACTGCATTTTGATGACTTTCATATTGGGAGCAGTAACAACCTACAGCCTTTTTATCTAAACAGAAGGACATTCTTTCCATTACAAGATACTTCCTCTGTTACAATGCATTAGGAACAAATGGCTCCTGAAAGCACCTTCTGCAATCTGGGCACTGACCTGTTGCACTCACAAGTCATGGAAGAAAAACCAGCATCATGCAAATGTGCACCCTTTGGACTTAATGGCACTCACAGACAACAGCACAGCTAAATTAGGGAGAACAAAAAGCTCTCCCTTTATACTGTGGTAAAGCGAGAGGGTTCCAAAGCCATCTCTATTGTATTTTAAGACTTTCAACTAGTCTGATACCACCTTACGTTATCAATTTAACTAAAAGAAACATTAAAAATCAAACCTATTTTACAGTTTATAAGGATTTATCTACTATTTCTTTCATTGTTAATCAGCTACTCTCATTTTTCTGTCACTTCATAGATGCACATCATCACAATTTCATTGCACTCATGAACTGGCTTTCTTATGAACTACTACTATTCCTTAACAGAATATGGGGTGGTGATTTGGGGGTTTTGTTTTGTTTTTATATTGTTATTTTGTTATTGCAGTGTGAATGTCCTTCCCAGTGTCTGAGGAACAGAAGTAAAAAGAATGACATTTTTAGAGAGCCTTTACAATGACTGCATTAGCTCTCATGTTATTCCACATTCTTGCAGAACATGCTATACTGTAAATTTTCAAAGAGAATTACACTCAAAAGGGTGAGTAAGCCACAGCTTTCAATTTCTTAAATTCTCCTTTGCCATAATACAGGGAAGCTGTGCATTTTTCTTTGTGTAAAGTTTTAGTGGAACATATCTCCTAACCCAGAATGTTGCTTTTAAGGGGAAGCAGGGAGCATGGTTTCCCTTTATTACTATCAGAAACAGATCTTCCTTCCATCACTTGACAGAGAAAGCAGAAAAAGGAAATTTTAAAGATGTGGCATAGTTAAAAAGGAAAAGGAAGTTATACATACAAGGGCTTAGGAAATAATTAATTGCTTGCATTACAAAGTCAGGACCAGTAACTGATCTCACTGCTGAGGTTAATTTTGCTTACAGGGAGGGAAAAAATGAATATTTTTCCCTATTCTAGTCATCCTCTTCCTTGTTTTGATTATTGTTTGTCACTTGCCAAGGCATATTCTTTTGGGGGTACTTTTATAGTTACACTCCATCATAATGGTCTTGGCCTGCACTGATTGCTGCCAGAATCTTCAACCAGCACACTTCAAAGCACGCAGCAGGCTGACAGAAATTACTTCAGATATCTGGCTCTCTACATGTCTTTTCATCCCTCCTCTTATCTGGCTGTGGCTGCTCATCTATGGCTATGACTCCTTTAGTTCTGTCTGGGACGGCCCTCCCTCAGGTTGCTCTGGGTCTGGCTGCTCCCTTTGAGATGCAGCTGCCTTGTTTCTCCATTTTATTAGAGCCGGTTGTTCCATGCTGATTGTTGCTCTTCATGTTATTCTTTCTGCACTCTCTCCTCCTCTGATGCTGCAGCTCTCCAGGGCTATGATTCCTGCTGTCAGTTATTTCTGGTGTGGAAAGGCTGTCACGCTTTTTGCTTTGATTTAACAATTCTCAGTTCTACTCTTGTGTTCAACAGGCTATATTTTCTACTGCACTTGGGATATAACCACTTTTCCCGTCACCGTGGGAGGACACTATCTCACTTCCAGCTGCACTAGGAAGACATATGCACTCTCTGATGCAACTTGAGAGCCTTGAATCATCTACCAGTACTGTTTATTAATGAACTATCACGACTTCTCATTTTTCTCTACTTATTTGTGGCCTTAATGGAGGATGACATGCTTCTATCTGAAAAATGACTAGTATGATGCTTTTGTATGAGGCAAACTTTACCCTCAAAAGTTTAAGTGCAAAAACATTGTGTGCTGCCAGGCTGTAGTGTCTGTTTCACTCTGTTTGCGGGATTACGTCAGTGCCATTCTTCAGGGGTTTATGTCATGGATTTCTTAACACATGCAATCACCAAGGACAAGAAAGTGGAAATGAAAAATATATTCAACTCTGAGGCAATTAAATAGCACATTTTCAATGGTCATTTCTGAAGTGTATGGAAAAAGGCATGTCTTTAGAATGACAGCTAAGTGTCTAGCAGAGATGGGCACTTTCACGGTGTCTGATTTACGCCATATTGATGACAGTAGATAACAATGAGATAGTAGTAGATAAGTAGACAATGAGATTACAATGACATTCTATGACTGTCCTTTCACTGAACAAAAGTTATATGGGAGAAAGTTTCATCATTTCAATATCATGTAGAAAATTGTGAAGAGAGATCACATGGACAATCTAAGGTCTCAGGGAGCACAAGATGGACATTTTAAAAAAAAGTTTAAAGAGAATGAAAAAAAATCCAAAATGTAGGGAAAAGATAGTGGTATACTGTTTTGAAATATTTTAAGACAGTAGAGAAGTCCTCACTGATGGTCTTGACCCAAAGTTTAGTACAGTCAACAGAAAAAAATTCCTGATAGCTTAATATTTTACAGCAATTTAAAAGGTCACTCAACAGACAACCAGAAAGTCATCCCAGAAACACCAGTTAACAATTTCCCTCCAGCAGGACTCATTGTGTATCAAGGGCTATGAGGCACCTGAAAATATTTGAGCACACACCTGACCAGGTGAAAGTCTTTAGTGTAATTTTACAGTTTGGATTTTATTTACATACTATTCACCACGGTATTTATACTGGCAGACACTAGAGAGCTAGAGGAATAGGCAAATATTCTGAATATCTAATAAATAAGCTTATTTCCACAGCTGATTTTCTGTGTAAGCAATGCATGCATCCATGCATACAAGGTTTTGTAGGAAAGAAACAATATAAGATGTAAGATATATTAAAATTTGCTCTAATTAATCCTCAGAAGAGTGTCAGGTGTTTGGAGGAAGGTACCGAAACAGTGAAAAGAACAGCTAAAAAGTCAAGTGAGGAAAGTTTCTTCCTATTAGACAATGCTTGTATCTTAAAAGGATGAACAACTACAGAGAATAGCAGACAGACAAATTATCAGTCAGGAAAACAAAGACTTCATAGGTGAAAGAATGATTATTTTAATCTCCTCACCTATGAAGGTGTGTAAGTAAATTCTTCCATTGCCATTCCTTAAAGTAGTTTGCTAGATCTGGTCCTGGGCTCAAAATTTACAGGATGATGCCCTGATAGGCACCCATCCAGTGTCACCTGAGACTCAGGAGAACTGGCCACCAGAACAGCTGAGTGGAGAGATGCTGCTGTATCCACTGGGCATGGCAACCCTCTCACTCCTGAACAGAAGCTGTTGAATCCAGAAACTGGCCAAAAGACTTTCGAATCATTGAAATACAATCTAAAGTTGCTTGAATTTAATACATATTCCTTCACCACCCCAGAAGGCAGTTTCTCCACTCTCACTGTTCAGCAATGACTTCAGAGTTTTCACTAGCTGACAGAAAAACTCTCATGCATAGAAAAAAACTTTACATTTAACTTTAGCCCTTGATAAGTTTTCTAGAGAGTTTCAATAGGACAAAAACCATACATCATTCTGCTTCTTAAAGCATCTAACTCAGCTCAAACACTGTCACAAAAGAAATAGTAATAGAAAGCCCTAAATCATCTTACTGAATTCTGACAGCCTCTCAAGTTTATTTATAACATTTACTAGCACTTGATATGTTGAATGTAATTGGCTATAATCACTTTAGAATATTCCAAATACATTCCACACAGATAAGTTTCCCATATGTAGTTTTACAATGATATTTCTTTTACAGACAGAACATGATCTTCTTATAGCTACTGACATATCTGTATCATATAGATAAGCTTAGTTAGTCTCACCTTTTTATAGGCAATCCAGTCAAACACCCTGTCAATGTCTGAGGCTTGCTGCACCTCCTGGGATACTGGATGTGAACTGGCCAACCCATCCAGCAACATCACTTCATGCAGGACATCTGTCAGAAATCTCTGCTTTTCCTGAAATACAGCATATGCAGTCGTATCACAGAAAAATACACATTTACAGCAATATAGAAATGATGCACAGTTATCAGAGGCAGTAGACTACTATTACAGTTGACTAAAATCAGACCTTCTGCTTTGAGTGTAAACCACCATGACCTCCTACAATCTTCAACAGCTATATGGAATGGACTCAGACATGAAATCTTTGGTGCAATGGAACTTGACTGAAATTAAAGAGCATTAAATGAATCAAAATGCATCCATATGTGCAGACTAGAATTCTGACTACTCATACACATAAGGGGTGGGGAGAGCGGCAAAATGGCAAAGTCCTCAATCACAAAAATAGATGCTACAAGTCCTCGAGCTCATTGCATATGCAGGTACAAAGACTTTTGACAAAGATGGGTAAATACAATTACTACTGCTTTATTTAGTGAAGTTTAAGTCACTTGGCTCTTAGTGACAAGTTCACATAGTAGATCAACGTGGGACAGGACAATGAAGAGAGCTCACAGCAGCATCACAGCAGATGCTTGCACTGTCTTTCATAATTCTAGTATAGAAATCCTTTCTCCGCAAGAGCTTGAGTCTTCTACAAACTTTGTAATTTCCTTCTAAAGGAAACCACTATCATCTCTCTTTACAAGTGGGAAAAGAGCTGCATGTAGTTAAATTACATACTCAAAGCCACAGCTACATCAGAGGCAGGTACAAACCCAAATAACATCCAACATCTGCATTTGTTTCAAAACCGTCTATAAATACGGATGGCAGAGGTATTTCAAAACTGCTGCCTATTTACCGTGGCAGCAACATTAGTGAAATTTTCATGTATACTCTATGCATTGTGCTACACTCATTTGCACAGTACAACTAAACGAGGCTTTTTCACCTGAGAAATGACATGCCCTTAAAACTCCTGCATGCATTCATGTAGATGTCTTTTATCCAAAACACTGTGTCAGGAAAGAAGAGCTTTATTTACTTGTTTTTTTTCAAGTCACAAATAAATGCAAAGAGTGAATTAAAAATTACATAAGATTTAAATAAGCTTTTTCACCCTGAAATGGCATCTCAAACTTTATCTAAATTATAACAATTCCTGAATCAATGTCAACCTACTGCCATGATATAAAGAAATTCTAGGGAATTATGCATTTTTTTCAAAAGCCACCTTGATGTCCTCAGGTAAAATACACACACAATTACATTAAAAAGTCTATGTTGAATTTCTTGGGTGGAAAGGTTTTGGTATCAATGTGTTACTTTAAATTATTTTTATAAGAGAGCTGAAAAGCACTTCCAATGGTGATCTACCTGGAAATAAACCTTTACATTAAAATTCATTAGAGCACAAGAAACGTACCTTGAGCTGACTGTATATCCAGGCAATTAAAAACACAGGATGCAGGAAAGCAAAGTGCCTACACACTCTTAGTGTTCTCATCTGGCTGCATGAGGAAGGGTTTGTAAAACGAAAAGTAATGTCTTCTTCCTATCATGGTTAATTTTCAAATTTTCTCAGGCATAAGCCGTTAGTAACTATCCTTTTATTAACGGGAAAAAAAGGTATAGGGAAACAATTATAAAGACAGTCCTACTCAGGGGAAAACTGCTGAGGTATAAAGAATTGTAGATATTTTGGTTACACTTCACTCAAATTCTCTATCAGTCCGTAACAAAGCCCCAGTTCCATCAAATGTATGGTATGTCACACAAACAGGTATGAACACACAGAAATATGGACCCGTCTCCAAATTTAAGTTTGGATCTCACAAGTAGAACAGTTGTGTCAGTGGATTGTTACTGTTGAATTAACTCATTAAAAGGACCCTGGATAATCACAAATTAACACCTTAAAATACAGGACTGGAAACAAGAAAATCAGCACATGGAAAACATAAAGTGAAGCTGTAAGAAGAAAACTACGAAACATATAAAAAGAACAGGCTACATTTTGGTTTTCTGTTTGTTTCTTTGATTATGTCCTGAAGGACTGAAAAGGAGAATTTTAGATTCATGATCGTTCATTCAAGTTACCATAGGTAAAAAGTCTTCCTTGAGATTTACGGCGGACTGTCACACTGGGATACAAATGGAATAGTTAGTATGCCTCCAAAAATGCAAACCTACATTTTAGTGAGAATTAAGCAGGATTTTGACCTATAAAGCTAAATTTATTGAACTAAAAGGATTTCTGTAACATTCCCAGCTTTTCCCTTTAGTATAAAGCCCCTGAGAGCAGACTGGAAAAGAAGACTCAAATATAACTCGAGGGAGGCACAGCTAGAGTGCTGGCTGACAAGGGGCCTGCAGCTTGAAAAGGCAACAAGAAGCAGAAGTGCAGAAAGAAACTAAAACTGCCTTAATTATGTTGAAGAAACACTACCTCAGCTCTTGAAGTCCTAATATCACATTTAGGGGAAAAGGTCAACATGTCTGACCAAACTGCTTATACTGATGGAAGAAGGGCTTTCTATTCCCTAGTTATTTTAGCCTATGCATACAGTGGAATTGATCTGTTTTAACTGACACCTACACGAGTAAAGAAACACCCAGGACAGAAACTGTAAAGGAAATCAATCTTGGAATGTGTTTAATGAGACCAGCAAGCTGGCAACATGATAGGTGACAGGTTTGCAGCTATACACTGAAACAATGACAAAATGCTGTTCAAGATAACCCTTCCCTGAGGGAGCTCAACTGCAAGAAAAAGGCCAAAGACTGTGATCCACCTGTGAGGAAAAGAGGGCTTCAGGTGAGTTGTGCAGCCTTGCTTGGAAAGTGTCATTAGCTGCATGCAAGTGCAACACCATGCAGTGCTAACACAGGGCCAGGGCTCTGAGCAGGAACAGTATTGCAGCAGCACAAGCTGAGTTTGAAATAAGGACAGAGCTGCTTCCACACAAATTTGTGCCTCCCTTTAAAGACAAAGAGGAAGCTCCTCTACTCCCTATCTGCCTGCTGTGCACTTGGAATCCCAACTCTTCATCTCTTCTCCTCAGAGCTTTCCTTGAACCGTGCATAGTCCAAGTCCGGGACACCAGACCCATGTTGAAAAGAAAATACATGAAAATTATTTCTGGTTGCTCTCTTTCTTATTCTTTAGAATGCTTCCAGGTGCAGGAACTGAAGTGCTGTTATCAGATGAACATGTCTTTAAAATATCTACATTTTCTGATTATTCCCAAACATCTGTAGTCACTAGATTCAACTATTTGTCTCTTCACAGGAACGATTTCTTTCAATCCTCACCAGTAAGACCTTCTCTGCCTTTGCACAAGATTTTCCTGACAGACTCATCCTTTTTCTGTGCTCTCTCCTCTTTAGCCAACATTCAAATTCACCTTGATCTTGGGGAAAAAAACATAGTGGTCACTCTTCATGCATAAATCTCCAACAGGGTGCCCACCATTCAACTAGTCTACCTCTAAATGGAAAAAAAACAATTGTGAAATAACATTTTTGTCAAAAAAGCCTGCACCTTCAAGAAACATTTACCTTCAAGAAAGGTACATTTATTGTGCATAACAGGATAACAATGATGTAATGGACAGGGGTTGCTGCTGGTGATTTCAGAATATCATATTGAGGTATAATGTAAGGTTGTAGTTAGTATGACAATAATATAATACTTAAACTTAGTCACATAAAAATAATTTCTAAAAATTAATATGAAATACCAGGGAAAAGAACTAAAATGAAAAGAAAAAGGAATTAAAGAAACAGCATAATGAAAGCCCAAACTGATAATTAGTACGCTAAAGAGATCAAAGGCCTCAGTATTAAAGGCATTGTCTTTGTTCTGGGACAGCCATTTGAACACTTTATGGACTGCAAAATCTACATGAATAAAGCTTAACATTGGTGTGCAAATCTGCAAATGACTTTCCTGACAAATTTTCTGAAAATATCTTCTCCACAAGAGCTTTACTAGCCATCAAGAATACAAAGAAGAAAAGTTATCTTTCATGCCTGAGAGAACAACCACTTGCAAGACACAATATTTGGGTTTATAAGGAAAGTACACCCTAGGGAAAAAGACATAGGGGCAAATTTTGAAAGCAATCAAAGAACACCAGCAGATGAGTTCTAATAAACTATATTACAGGGTGAAGCTTAAAAAAACAGAGTAATATAATCTATGAGGAAATCTAAGGTTTGGTAACACACATGAAGGCCAGATAAGATCCAAAAGCAAGTTCTTTCTGTCTATGTGCTTATAAATCCCAAGTCGTCATAGCACAAGAAGTCTCCTGAGAACTTGCAAATGAAAGCAATGTTTCTTTCTCACTTTCCAATAGTAATCTTTTGTAAATACCTTGAGCAATTTACAGACTGCTTTTTTTTTTAATTTACATCTCTGATGTGTGCTTCAATTATGTGTACAGTTTGCCGAAGGAGGCCTGCAACAGAGTCTACATTGATCAGCTGTGAACGTCACAGCTCCATACCTACCTTCATAACCCTCTTTTCTGCATTTTCTGTCAAAGATCTTGCAAAATTTATTGAGAAATTTTCACACTGACTGACAACTTTTGTTGTTACAAAACAGGGTAGATGTCCTAGGAGTTCATAGTTAAGGAAGACCAGCAGCTTTGAGTATTGGGAAGGAGAATTGGATATGTATTTTCTTTTCCATCATGACCACCTGCTTACTTTGCCAAGCAGATGGATTGCTGGTTTGGAGTTCTCAAGCAATTCTGCCAGCTACTTCTGTTTCCTCTCTCCACTCTGTTTATCAGATAGAGCTTTGATTCGGTTGTACACCAGAGGCATGATGCCAAATGTATTCCTACAGAATTAGAGGATGCAGTACAAAAAAGGGAGCATTAAAAAAGGAAACAACACATACTGACCACTAGTACTTCACAAAAAAAAGGCCAATTTCACTCTCCAAGATCATGTTTTACCACCATGTATGTAGTTGCCTTCACTGAAATAGAGTCATTAAGCAAACAGATGAACAGAGCAGTTTCCTTACACACTTCTCTTCAGAGCATTTTAAAACATTAGGCAACAAAGTATGAAGCTTATCCTCTAATACAAACACCATGGAGGAAATCTGTAAAGGAAAATCACCTCAATTCAAGAAACAGTAAATGAAAAGTGGCTTTAAGATGTAGTTGGTATACTGAGTCAACTTCCAGCAACAACCGTCAGAGGTCACCATCCATGAAAATACTTTTCAGGTACTGCACACCTCAACTGCGCTTCAACCTGAAAGTGATGAGTTTCAGCAAGCTAAGTCCTGAAGGAACCAAAGATGTTTTGCAGACACACCAAAAATTACTTACCAGTTTGTGCTCCAAGCAAATGCACACTGCCACAACTTTAAAATACAGTGGTAACACATTCAGGATTGCTGAAAATTTGAGAAGTGGTCCTTCAGTTAATAATGCCCTCAAATATACAACTAAACTTTTCCACTGAATTTCCCATATCAACCACACTTCCTGATGAAATGCATAATCTTGTTTCAACAGGGCAACCCTGTAATGAGCCCTTGCCTTGAGGCAAGCAAAAGTTGCTGTAAAATTTCTCTCTCATCTTTATTTAAGACAAAGTGTCTACTAATTCAAAATTATTTGAAATTCAGCCAGCTGAGTAAAGCTTTTTTCTGAAACTAAAGCTTCATCTAAACCCTGAACTCAGAAGGTTTGAACTCACATGACTCTAAAGCTCTCATCATAATGTCATTTAAACTGCTGTCTAAAGATGAGCAGAAAATGACACGAAGCTAGAAGAGACACTGACATTCTCCAAACCTGTACTTAATCTCTTGAATAAATATTTCATCTAAATGTTGATATTCACTTATGTCTGATCTCTAACTGTTAAGACTTAACTACTTAAAGAATTCCCTATATTAATCTACTTTGCCAGAGCATAAAAAAAAATGCAAATCTGTCTTCAGGAAGAAAATGTGGAAACGGAAATTTTTTTTTAGTTATAAGCAAAATTTAGTATAAGGATTTCTTAACTGGTATACTTAAAAAGGGCTAGTTATTATAAAACAGAAGATCTTGCACCTTACCTTTACAATCTCTTTTTTTCCTGCCAAAGTCAATTATACATGAAATTCTAGTTAATTTTACACTGAAAGCTTCCCCCATAGTCGAGTTAAAACAAAAAAATCATACAAAGACTGACTTCACTGAGCAGTTACTGGAGGAAAAACACTCCATGTGGTATTAATTAAAGGCTTACTTTTCACCAGCACGGGGAGCCTTTAACCAAAAAAGAAAAGATGAAAGTAGTTTTAAAAAACGAGAGGCTGAATCTCCCTGAATGCTGAGCCAGTATGATATTTATGTTGGGTTAGAAGGATCAAGCAGGCTATAGCTCAGGTCTGAAATGCCAAAATAATAATGAAATAAATCAAAAAAGTCCATATCCTAAGTCTACTTCAAAAGTTATAATGATTTTCTGGGTTTTCTATGAGCTAAACAATGCCGTAGAAATATTTACAGATGGAGGCAAACGCATTAGGAGGCATGTGAGTCAAAGCACATTAAAGATATGCACGTGTCTAATGGCTGAATTCACTCATTATTTCAACCAACTCAATGAGAAAGACAGGCAACTAAGATCATTTATCTATTTCTTAGGATACAGACACCATGATATGCAACCTCATTATTATTTTCAACTCTCTGTAGTAATGGCAGGATTGTCCAGACTGAGGAACCTAACAGTGTAAAGGAAGCACAGCTCACTTAAGGAAGGAGGAAATACACCCTCCTATATAGGTACAAAGTTTTTAATTTAGTACTAAGAAAAATTCCGGCAGATATGACCGTCCTTAATTATAAAAGCAGTATGCAAACAAGAAAGTGAGAAATCTTATCCCAGGACATTAATGGCTTAAGAAGACATAGGATTCAAAGCTACTGCGGATGTGCTACACCTTGACTCAGCCAATAAAGTTGTCAGTGAAGCTAACTTTTATATAATAAAGAAAACAGAGAAGGCAGCTGGGCTCTGTGAAATGCTTTCTCAGCATCAAGCCAGGTACTGACTGCTAAAGTATTTAATGCTCATTTGATGGATGTAAGGGCAAATTACATGCCAGTAATTCCTGCTGTCATAGTCCTCAAAACCTACCCCAGTACTAGAGACATTCAAGGACAAACATGATGGTTCCTTCTACTAGAAAATATGGAGGGAAAAGATCAGTCAATAAATTCCTGGATCTGCAAGCCTCAGCTGAATTCCTTCCTCTACAAAGCCACATGCAAAGGACTTCAGGATAATGAGAGAAACAAGCCAAGAGGAAGATGGAATATATAGCTGCAAACAGGCTTCTGAAAGGAGGAAGGTGAGCAGGGTAGATGAGAAAAGACAGAGCTCTGAAGTGGAAATTACCAGCATGGAGGTTTCTGCTGTAATTTTCTCTTTTGTCTGATCCTAAAACCAGCAAAGGCCCCTTCCACGGAGGTGAGATTACCTTGTATTGGTCATAAGACCTTACAGCCCAAAAACTCACATCCAGCTGCGGTTGCTTTTTGATGGCAACCTGTTTTAAAACCAGCGAAATGTCATTCCCTTCCTTGGAAAAGTTTTGATGTATTTTACATTAACTGCAATGGATAACAAACACCTCCATCAGAATGCCTCTTCATTCTGTTCTTCACCCAAAATTTTAATCACAGAATTAACTGAATTGGAACACACCCACAAGGATCATCAAGTCCAATTCCCGGCCCTGCACAGGACCATTCCCAAGAGTCACACCATGTGCCCAAGAGCATTGTCTAAACACTTCTTGAAGTCAGGCTTGGTGCTGTGACCGCTTCTGTGGGGAGCCTGTTCCAGTGCCCAACCACCCTCTGGGTGAAGAACCTTTTCCTGATATCCAATCTAAACCTCCCCTGACACAGCTTCAGGCCATTCACTCGGGTTCTGTCACTGGGCACCACAGTGAAGAGATTGGTGCCCGACCTTCTGCTTCCCCTCACGAGGAAGTTGTAGACTGCCATGAGGTCTCCCCTCTCCTCTTCTCCAGGCTGAACAGACCAAGGGAACTCAGCCAGAGGATGCAGGACATAAGGATAGCAAGGGTTTAATAAGGACTGGATTTCCTTTTTCATTAAGATTATGCAAGCAAGATGAAGTATGGCAGTAAATGCCTTCTGGAAAACACAAGAAATTCCAGACCTGTTGGAATAGTCAATAAAGTATTGCAGCTCCATGGCAGTTATCACTGTTATCCATTCATCTTTCCTGTTGTAAAAGAGTCTACAAGACAATTGAAGAAAACCTGATAAAATTAAAAATGGCAGGGGGAAGAAATATTTAAGCAAGCTAAAGAACCTAGAGAAGAAGGGAAAGCCAAGAAATGGATTTCAGACAAAAAACCATGGATCTCCATTTTGTGCAGAACTTGGTGCTGTTGGTTTAAGTAATAATGGTGTGAACACGCTTGACAGCTCCTCTCAAGAGTCTCAGGTTCAGCCATAGCAAGGCTGTGAATGCCACATAAGATGGACGCTGAAAAATGTTCAGCTCTGCTAAAAAAGAAGCACCTTCAGACCCGTAGTATCAAGACTTTAGGGGTTTATAAGCCTTAATGGTGAAAGCTTATGTGCCTGTAGCCTATAAAGATCCAACAACTTAGAGAGGAAGCTGTAGATAGATTCAATATTTTCAAATGTATACATATTGCCCAAGTTGCATTTCCAAACAAATGTCCTTTTTCTGAAATGGACTACCAGTCTTCTGTTTCTACATTTATCCAAAAAAGAACGTGACAAAAAAATACTTTAGTAAGCTGAAAATAAGCTGAATTTGAAATTTTAATCCATGGGCTTCTTGAGCAAACTTCCAAGGTTAATATTTCAGAACTATGCGAGAAAAAACTTAGCTACCCAACTTTCCCAATTCTTTAAAAATAAAGAGGATTTTGGTCTATTACTCTATTTTCCTGACACAAAGAGCTGTGGTAACATACACCATACTTTTTTTTATTTGTATTTCAAAGGTATGAATTACTGCTGACAAAACACCAACCAGAATTCTGGAATATTGTACTGCTTGGCCATCATGACAAAAAATAAGGTTTGTAGTTCTCGTTTTTGCAACTTGTACTTCATCCTTGTCTTCTGAAAAACAGTTAGTTGTTTGGAAATGTTTCTCTTTTCATACATGATCACTTTAATTTTTTCGAGTTTACAAGTGTCAGTCAATATGTTCAAACAGCAAATGCACTTTATAACAATAACAGTATTTCCAGGAAGACAAATATCAGTAACTCTAACTTTTGCTTCCTCTTCCTACAATCTCTGTAATAAACGTGTGAAGCATGACAGTATTGATTCCTACTCTAGTCTGCAAAAGAATGAAGCATGTTTAACTCATTATGAGTTTCATCTCATTTTCTCATCATTTAAATATGTCAGTACAATCATTTTTATATCAAAAGCCAAAGATATCCAAAGCCTTATGAACAGTTTATGCCTCCCTTCTTTTTAATTTAAGGAAAAACTTGACAGATTAATACTTTTTCAGGCACAGCAATATCAGCAATATTACTGCAGTTAATTCTAATTTATGCAGCACATTTCTGATTTCCCAGTTTAACTGCCATCCTTTGTTCAATCCACTCTTCTTGCTTGTATTCTGCTAAGATGCCAAGATTTCACATCATGGGCATGTTATTTGCTTAACAGTGAACATTATATTCATTCCACAGAAATTTCAAGCAAATATACTATATTCCAAATGACTTCTAAAGCAAAGTTATTCCGAATTTGTTAGACTGATTATGTGAAGAACAAATGACTGATAATTTGAAGATAAAATTCAGTGTATAAATGTTGTCATCTATGACACTTTGCTATGCTAAAATCACAAAGGCCTGCCAGATTTCATTGCATTCATAATTAGAACCCTTACATTGTAATTCAGGTTGTGTTCTTCATAAAGATTAATAGAATGAGTTTTAATATAGCCAAAGCCAGGTAAACCCACAAGCCTACCTATGCAAGACAGTTGTCAGTTCAGATAAAGACTTGTTTTCCTTTTCATAATGCAATTATAAACCAAAATTGACACCTGAAAGAAAAATTTAAAATACTACAAAGAATCCAAATTTCACAAGAAGCATAAGTAACTCAAGACTAACCTGTATACAAGAATTTTTTTTTAATTAGCTTTAACTCATAATTATAGCATCTTCATTTTATGGCACACGAAAGTTAATGGAATAAGTATATTCAAGAAAGCACACAGAAATGGGGAAAAAAATTCAGAAGTCAGTTTTTAAGAGTTTAAGCAAAACATCCAAGCCCCAAAAAATCTCTGTCAGGCAACAGCGATCTATAATAAATATTCTGCCATGTAATTAAATGTGTGAACACGCAAGGTTAGCAAACATAAACATGCCTCCAATAGACAAAATCTCTATAGGAACCTTAAACATAGTGTCATACCTGATTTCCTTGTACTGAGGTCTCATCTCTCTTATTTTTCTTATAAATACAATATAGCTGGACTACAGCACTTCATATAAACTAACTAGGTACAACGTGATATAACAGAAGAACTCCAGAATAATGTCCCAGCTTGGAATTCCCAGTTCCCTCAGAGAGCTCCAGTATTTGCACACTGGTTGGAAAAGTATGTCCAACTGTGTACGGCTAGAAACGATACCAAAACCTAGATTCTCAATTCATGCAACCCATTTAATTTAGCATTTACTCTAGATACCCAAACAATACCAGGAAGATAAAAAGAATATATTTAGGGAGAGGAGAACAGAATACTGTAAGAAAAAAATACGCTCAGTTTTATAGAATGCTTTAGCCAAACAGTTCTTTCCAATTTATCTTGTGGATAAAATTCAATATTCTCAATGTTTTAAAAACAGTCCATGTTAAATCATAACTGCTTTAATCCAAAATATTTCTGAGCAGAGAGACAATAGCTAATTTAATGCTGGGTTATGATAGACATGACATTATTTCTTCTGCAATAGATTGCAGATTACACTTTTGGAATGCTGTCAAATTATTTCACACCTAGTGATTTTGCTTCATTCAACATCTGATACTTGCATGCATCATTTGGTATTTTTCAGCAGTCCCTGTCTATAACAGAAGCAGGAGTCTAACAGCAGAGCAACTTCTCTGTGGAGTCTCCACATAACAAAACAGAACTGACTTACCATGTTCCATCCTGGGTAGAGGTAGTCTGTCCCAACAAATTCAAAATAGTGAGCAAAACCTTCTTTCAACCACACATCCTCCCACCAAACTGGAGTCACAAGGTCACCAAACCACTGCAACACCAAAAAGTTCAAATGAACAACTTTAACAACCTTTAGGAAACCATGCTTGCACATATTTCATTTAGACAAACACATTCTCTACACATATTAATAAAAACAGTAGTACTTACCACCCACTGAAACTCACTAACTGTATTTTTCTTGTTCTAATTAATTCAGTGTTACAGGATGCACAAGTTAATGAAGTAAAAAATTAGAAAAGAACAAGCAGGGGAAAAAAAGCATTGAGGACAGTATTCAGTGTCAACTTCAGTTCTCTGAAATAGATGCTCACCTAGGTTTAAGAGACTAACAGAGACACTGGACAGAAAAAGGCTTCTAACTCAAGTAATCTGATCCATTACATGGAAACTTCATTATATAGTGTGAATATTGAAAAGCATACATGTGAAAATGGGAACGCATTCTCCACCCCAGACCTAAATTTTAGCGTTTCTTTCTCCTCACTGTCTGCCCAATAAGCTTTACAATACTGCTGATGCTCCTCTCCTTGGCAGGTTTCCTAGGGAAACCAGCTTTAAACAATGCCATCTCTCTGTGGGTAGGACTCAGATGCCTAAAAGCAGGTAGTTAATGCCAGTTAGAGAACACACTAGGGTATGTGAGATACTCACGAAGGCCTAGGAAATTTCATACACAACTTATAGGACATCTGCAGCCTTCCCAAACAGCAACCAGAAGCAGAGGTTTCTGAAACGGCACAGCCCACCTGTGTATATACAAGGCAACCCTACTTGAGCTGCCTGTCTCTCCCATTTCCTCCAGGTGGTTCTTCAACATCCCCACTGACTTCAATGTAATTTAGCAAGGAGGACAGAAATCACAAGGATAACTAAACTCCATAAATTCCATAAGTACATAATGATCATCAACTGAAAAGAGGAGAAGGGTCTGAGCTGAGCTGAAGGCAAGAACACGACAATTACATACTCTGCTCACTAAGACCTCAACAGACAAATCTCACAGTACAGGACATGAAGGTGTCAGAGGGATTTTACACAGAGCAAGGATGATCACTGGAAGATGGATGAGGACAAGAATTCACAGGGAATCAGATGTCATATATTTGTCTGCTGATGGATGACCCTGTTCAAATGATTATTTAAATGATTTACATGATTGTAATGTGCAACCCAAGTAATGTTACACAAGTGGTAAAAACAGAAACATAGTATTATGAAAACATATTTCACACTCTCTGTAGCCTCTCTTCTGCCAAACAAATATCAAAACTTCAAGTAAAATTATCTGCCAGTTTTCTCTTCATATTTATAGAACTTAAATTCATAATCAACAGAGATAATTTTGAGCTTTCACGTGTAAGCAAGCTCTAAAAATACACAGAGAGGGAGCAGCAATTAAGTATTCTAGAGGGAGAGACTCGGAGCAAAGGAAGTGATGCTGAACTGTAAGGAGAGTGAGGAATGAATGAAAGTGGAGTTGGCCCATAAGCAGTTTGATTTCATGACAGCTGGCTTGTCTGAAGGCTTTGTCTGGGACCTGAATGAAAGATGTCACTTCTGTGCATGCCTTTGTGGAGTGCAAATGACACCACAGAAGGATCAATGCTGCAACGAGGATCCGTACTGAAGTGAACACCAGAGCTTCAAGCAACAGGCTAGCAGGCAAACACCAGACTAGCAGGAAGATTATTACCACATGGCCATATAAGGTTCAGCAAATAGAATTTCAATGAAGAAAAACGTGGCAATGAATGTCACTGACAATCAACTTAAGAATCCAGAGAGAAAAGCTGAGGCTGATAGAAGTCATATTCATACACCATGTGAAGCTAAACTTAATGCACACTCAGTATTCATCATGTAATTGAAGGCTATCAATAAATTAACTCTCTACAGGGCCACTAAACATAGATCCTGATCTTAAGAACATTTAACTGAAAAGACAAAGAAATACTGGAAATACATTCACACAGCTAATGCATTTTCAGAATTTGAAACATTGAAATGAATATAACTTTCATACACCAAGAAGTACGGAAGTTAAATTCATACTAGAGTAGGTTGCTTAAATGACTTCTAATGACTAAATACAACAGCATAGAGTTCATTTCCTGAATTGCAAGAGTACTACTGAACAAATATAAAACCAGTAGTAGAATAGTCATTTTGAACTATGACTAGTCAGAGAGATTTAAAAAAAATAATGGTTGTGAAGTTCATAATACCTTGTCCAGTCATTTGAATTAATGACATCAATTTATGATGTCACAAAAGAGAATTTCTTCTACTCCTTTGTGAGTTTTCTGGGTTCATTTATTAATGATACAACTAAAATGATTTGTTTAATTATCCACCTAAAGGAAGAAACGTTTTAAAGTCATTAAAACAGCATGTGATATCAGTACGAAAATGTAGGGAATTTGCTTAACTACTTTTGAACAGTATCAGAGAGGGTTATGGATGTCAGAGACAGGAGCAATACCCAGAGGCTGCAAGTAAGAAAGCCAGAATTTCCAGCAGAAAGGTGCTATTATCTTCCCAGGTGTTACATGTCTGAAAGGAAAACTGTAAGTAAAGCATTTAATTTCTTTAAGTGATTATTTATTTATTTGTGTATATGACTATGAGCTCTATCTGCCTGGAGTGACGACCATCACTTCATTTTGAAATGCATTGATCACATAAATTTCTCATCTCCCTCAGGTATTATGTTCAACCTGACATGTAGAAGGTATTTAATTTACAGATACACTGAAAGGACACTCTTTCCTATATGTTTTCTTTACAGAATATTTTTAAAAAATGTTGATTCCAAAGTTTTTAATTTTCTTTCTGCTTTCATGCCTCCGTAAGTCAATCTGTCACACCAAGTTTTGTGCTCAGGTGGAAAAACTATCACAAAAAATCATGATGCATAAATTCAAATGACTCTTTCTTCAAAGGCTGTAGGTGGAACTGATCTACGATATGCATATAAAACTGATTACTACCTTAACAGAATTATTTTAATAAATTATGGTAATTACGTCAAGCTATCCAATTAAGCTGGTAGAAATACATATGTTTTGACCAGCTCATGGTTTGGAGCTTGGAGGACAGGCATTTATGCCAAAACACTCATACAATCTTTTTTTTTTTTTTTTTTAATTAAATAAATAAAATATTCTGAGAAAACACTCAAGCTGAAATATCAAAGGAATAGCACCCTACAAAATTACTGAACCAAAACTACCTAAGTAATTTTCACGTATCTCTCCTAAGACATGTATCTAAAATACCAGGTCAAGCATGACAAAGTCAGCTGTGAAGGAACTGGACATAAAATTCTTTCTTACACAATTTTTACCTGTATTTTAGCAACCACAGAATTTGTCCTTTTGCAATGCTGCCTCTCATTTTCTGTCTGTCCTGAGCACTGTGCTCAAGCATTAATACACAGCAGGTTTGGTAATTACAATTTTTAAACAGTCAAATCTAAAGGCAACAATCTGGATTTTTAATATTCATCTGATTTCTCTAACCTTGTAAACAACATTAGCAAAGCAATCGCTGTGTTACTCTAAGTAACAGGGGTCTCATGCAGATCAGTTTACTACATGCCCAGATACGTTCCATAAATCTTGAAGTCATGGGTTTAAAGTCAGGGAAATCAGACAATGACACAATTCTTAAAAAAAAATTAAAATAAATTTAAAAACCCCATATTTTAAAAGAGTTCCATTTCCCCTTCCCTGAAATTTAAAAAAAAAAAATCAATAAATAAAAAGTAAAACTTGAGATGTGGACTCTAGCTTTGCTTGCACCAGAGAGATTTTGATTAATTTCTGTCACTCTATGTGGAAAAATGAGTGAAGGGGAAGAATATTCATGTGTCACCACAGGCTAACAGCAGAGGCAAGAGATCCTGGACCCAACCTGGTCTCGGTTCAGTACATTTTCAGCTAAGATAGTATTGTTTAGAGTTCCTTGAGGGGCTTCTGAGTATGGTAAGATAGAAGTAGCAAAAAGAGCTAAATAAAGGCAATGTGATGGAGGTGCTAGACAGTGTTTTTTAGGTTATATTTTTTGAGTGTTTCTCCCTTTAAACATTACTTGCAGGTGAACAATCCATATTCCGTGTGACTCTATTCTGTATCCAAAAAGTAGAAATAACAGTTCTTTAACTTGACTATTTTCTATCTTGTCTAGTTATCCAGTGAAGCAGCTGAGCAAAGACCTGATCTGCATGGCACTGAAACAGAAACAGCAGCAAGAGGAACAGATGAAGTTACTTTTAATTAAGCCAACAGCACTGGAAGTAATATCTACATGGACATCAAGTAAACCTCCTCATCTGCAATTTTAAGGTCATTTAAATCTACCTTATGATCATATTTCTACCCTAAAATAAATTCAGCTATAGTTTTTGCCCTCTTCATGATCCTCTAAAATTCCCAGAACAATGTGAAAAGGCTTTAGTTTCTATAAGATCAAATAAACAAACTTGGCCAGTTACTGATGTGATAATTGTCCACATCTGAGATATAAGTTGCTCTGGAAGTACAGGAAATTATCAAAGCAGTGCAAAGAATAACTGGAAGTAATGGAAGGATGTCGCTGTTGTCCGTAGGGATGGCGAGAAATCACGATATGAATTCAGGATAAAATGGGATTATTTAATTAATTACAGACTCATTTACATAGCATTATTTGCAAAAGTGGTATAACATTATTGGGTGCTTGACCATATGCCTCCCAGAGTGATTGGCTGAATGCTACGACACCTATTTCAAAATATTTTCTTCAGTGTGGAAAACAAGACTGTGCATAACAAGTTTGCACCTGTGGGATAAAGCCTTGGTTTACAAAACCCTCTACACTGTTGACAGCTAGCTTGCATGAGAAAGGAGACTTTCCAAGCAGCTGTAAAAAATAGGAAAATTTCTCTGCCAGCCTTTTCAGCATCTACAGAAGGACTTCAGAAAAACCACGACTTAAGCTGAACACTTCGAAAAACTTACTTACTATCAGATTTAATCAAAAGGTTTTAAGGGAAGCCATATAACCCTGTAATCGGGAGCACTGAACCCGGCACTACAAACACACCACATGGAAAAATCTAATACTCACAGGAGCTGGGACTGGATGACCTAATGTATCTTTTCCACACATGATTCCTAAGGCACTGTAATTTTTCTAGCAGAACCATGTACTACTCTATTGTACTGCACAGTGAAGAGCTTATAGCAAAATCAGATGATAGTATCAAGATAAAATTACCAGTAGCTTTAAATAAAAATTTCATGTTTTAGTTGAGGACTTCATATTCATCGGCCAATTTAATGTGAAACACGAATATGAACCAAACATTATTTTCATGTTCATCTGCCAGAACGCCATTACAATGGCTCCCTTTTACATGGTACTTTTTATTTGCAGAAAGTGTTAAGAATTTGAATTGCCTTTAAAGAATACTGTGTAAAGTCACAGATGTAAGCCATGGTGATTACACAGTAGGATTTCATTCATTTTAACCTGAAGGCTATGATTATGCCTCTTATGAGTGTAAGAAAGCATTTCCTGCCCCTGTAGCAAATGTCTTCAATAGCATTTGCATTGAATTCAATATTCCTAACACTTGTAACGTGTTTAGTTTGAGATAAGAAGATGGGAAAAACGTAAAATAAATTGTAATACGGGTTTATTATTTTAAGTTTTCTTATTGACACAATAGTTTCTGCACACATAAAGACACGCTTATCCACCATTAGTGAACAAAAAGGGTCAATACCAAATTGCAAAAAGATGTGGAAAGAAAAAGAAAACGGATGTGTATATGTGACAGAAGAAAAAGACTACCACCAAACTGACTTCAGCCAAAATTTTTTTTTTACATGAACATGAAACTTAGCACAAATCTGCTATCAACATATTTATTCTACATATCAGCAACAAATACCCTGACACACAAACACAGAATATAACGCTAGATAAGACAGGGAACCTGTTCATTGCTACCCATTTTCTCTTCTATCTCTATTTTGAGTCTTCACAGTTTCTGTATTGTAGGGATGTGTCTTACAGACCTCCATGTTATATGGATTCCAGTTACAATAGAAATCACAACCATCCATATGTACAATACAAATTCATTTTCAGTTCTGAAAAGGAGTGCACGGTTTCTGAGATTAAGATCAAATACATGAACACCTTTAATACCTGATGACATAGCTCATGTACAATGACCATGGTGACATCCAGTAGGTATAAAATAGAAGAAATGCTTGGATCTAGCAGTATCCTTTGCTCCACGAAAACACTCAGTCCCCAGTTTTCCATAGCAGCATATGGATGCTTAGGCACAGCTAACAGATCTAGAAATAGAAATAATGTATGTTAACTCCTTGTGGGAACTACTATGCTGAAGAACTATTGTAAGAAGGACCATAAATCATCACTAAAAGCATTTTAAACTATGTACATGGGAAAAAAAAAACAAAACAAAACCTTAATTTCAGCTTTTTAGTAGTATTTCTTAGGAAACATTAATAAAATACTCATTTTTATCTTACACCATTATCTGCTCACAAATGATTACCATGTTATTGATGTAATACAATACTTAATATTTCTAGTGAAGCTTTCTATACAGAATCCAGCTTATTTACAACACCTTGTTCATTTACTTCTAGGTTTGATACTGCTTCTCATGTTTACTATACCACATCAGCACAGTAACACACACTTTTACCACAAGTATTTTTTATCTTTTCATTAAAGCACCTCCTTTATGAACATCTTACACATCAAACTGTATGTAATGACTGACATTAAGGGGTGCACTGAAGAAATACTGTTTCATAACATCAAGAAAAATGGTAAACTGTTCAGAATGCCCAGTTCTTAATAAACAAGGCACCTTCCAGTGTGCACTGTTGCTAGCACACATCCTCGGGGAGCAAGACTGCTGAGAGCCACCTCTCAGCCCTGCCAGCTGGAACAATGGAACCATACACAACTTCCGGAGCATTACTTCAGTTTTCAGTAAGAAAACATTAGGAACAAGATGGGACAGTCCTTCATCAAGGAAAAAAAAAAAAAGCACCAAGGAATCTCTTTCAGTGGCAAGAGGTTGAACAAGACAATACCACAATACATGTCTTAGAAAAATCTTACTGCAGAAGATTGAAAAGAACTAAATTGACTATCAGTCTGGAAAGAAATCTAAAATTACAGTAAATTTCCACACAGAATGAACCAATGCACAATGCTGCTTCACAGCAAAAAACATCTGAAAAGAGCCCAAAACCAACTTGTCTATCAGAAGCCCAGTGCAACCCATGTACAAATCAGACAGAATTTTGGAAGCTACAATGTTACATCAGCATGGTGCTCCCTCCAGTCAAACTAATTAGCCTGACTTCTCAATTAATTAGCTGGGCTGCCACACTCCTCTCTCATTTGCCTCTACTACTTCTGTTTCCAAACCAAGTTCATTAGCAGTTATCACAAGTCTATCTAGATGGTCCTTCACTGGGAGACTTCCTAACATGAAAAAGAGAAATTCTGACCTAATTATTCTAAGTAATACTCTAAATTGTATTACAGCACTGTAATAACCTCTCCTAGGTTTGTCTGTTTTGGGTTGCCAATGCATGTGTTGGAATTGGCTTGGAGAACAGACTGCAGGAGCTCTACTTCAAGATTCATAGGAAGTTGCCACTGAAATACTGGGAAATGAGCATGTGGTTATATTGTGGCATTCCTAAAAAGGGCCTGCTTTAAGAAGCATAAAAATACCAGCCTCATAGTGGAAGCTAGGTAAGTCTAAGAGCTACTTCCAAATACATGCAAAAAATATCCAAATCACAGAGACACACTTCAAATGCTAAAGAATAAATATTTTATAGAAAAGCAGACATTAGAACATGAGCCTAATTAAACAAAATGAAGTGAAAATCCAAAATGTGGTGTTCAAGATTAGACATGTGAGTAAATTCAAAACTATGTGCTTTCCTTTTCTTCTTCAGTTGAAGCTTGAACTGTACAATTTTTTTAGAATAACTGCAATTTCTTACAAATGACATGCAAAATGAAAAACTGCCTGCCTGCTATACAAAGAAGGAATAGGGATGGAAAAAAAAAAGACAAAAACATTACTGGGTTGAATCACTGAAGTTAACGGCAAATCTTCATTAACATTAAACAGGGATCTCTCCCATTCTCAACTCTGTAAAGAAAGCTGCAACTTGTCCTACACCAATTAAACTTTCCTCCAAAAGGTGTCTTCAGAAGATGCATACTGTTCTTATTTACCCCAATTAAGCTTTCAGCATTTTCCTTCAAACACAGAACAGAACTAGCACAAAGTAAAAACCAGGTTCGTACTTTTCACTGATCCTTTCGTCTCTTTATTCTCCTTTGGGCTCAGTTGTAGTTTTCGGTCTTTCTTTCCAGTCAAAATGGATAGATGTTGTAAGTGTCATCCAGTAATAAACTGGAATAACTCTTGTGGAACCGGGAAACAAGGGTGAGGTCTCACACCTCACACATCTACAGGCTAATTATAGACTGTCTTTCACTATTTGTGTCGTTGGTATTGCTTTGCTGGTTTAGACTGATACTTTATAGCACTGAGAACACCAATAAAACCTTCCAATCTGATGGACAAATAACTGCCATGCAGGTAGGCAACCACAGAGGGATATTTTAAATCACTTTCTTCCAACACAGCCCCATTGCTCTGCATGCCTGAAAGTCCTTTCATGCATCAGGTACTGCTGAAAGGGCTTTTCTGAAGAGAGAAAACAAAACATATTAGATAACCCTGTCAGTTTCCAGAATGCTAATCCTTGCAGGTGACATGAGCATACCAATAATGTTGAGTCAGTAGGACCACACTACTGTTTCTAGTACATGGTCTGATACACTTTAATGCCAAAGGAGAGGCTTTCTTAACCTCCACTGACTGACAGAATGGTCTCTGAAAATACTCATCATCACAAGATACTTTTGCTTCTTATTGTCCACATCTAAATTCTGAATATCCAAGTCTCTTTGGTGGCTTCAAAAATTTCTACTACCTTTAAATAAAATTCCAAACACATCTAGTTTTGTAGCAAAAGACATAATAATCTATATCTTTCTCTGGGGAGTAATAAACGTTTGATTTCAGAGGAACAATGTGTGACGTTCAAGTCTCAACATGAGAACTTGTATTGCCCTGTTTATCATGCCATTAGAGCCCTGAGCAAGGTATCCTGTGATCCTGGAGGTGACATCTGTTAAGGTTTTAGTGTCATTTTTAAGGAGTAAGCTACAAAAGGGGGAATGATGATGCACATTTTGATGGAAACATCATTCACACACATTACTGCACGGAAGTGTTCTGCACTAACTGCAAAATGGGAACTACTGAATATATAACAGCTTGTGTACATGCTGCATCCAGTCACTCTCCACACTATTTAATTAAATTCTTTGTAAAGCACTTGTGAATGTTTGATTATGTGGATATTGCTGGGGAAATAGAAATGTGTGTTACTGCTTGCAGAGAATAATATCCTCATGCATCATAAAACTGTTACTTGAGATTTCCTGATACAGCAATGCAGAGCCGGGTGTAGTGCTGGAATAATGGAGGGTTTCCACCTCCTGGCCTTCACAGAGACTAAATTCATGACCAACAAGTAAAAATTATATGGCTAAAATAAAATCACAAGAAAAAAATGTGTTGAAGCTTCACACTAACATGTTATACTAGTACAATTATTTGAATACAAGAATAGCATTTGGGTTTTTTAAAAATGCGTATCTGTGTGAATTTCATGAAAAAAAATTAAGTTACAGAAATTGTACATAGCTCAACAGCTTGATTTCTTTCCAAACACTTAATTAAGGCATCATAACTATGTGAGCTTACATCAAAATATAATCCTCTGACATTACTAGCAAGTTATCATCACAGTGCAAAATAGAAATTAGCAATTTCACACCTAAATTGGTCCCAAAGCAAATACACATTTGATGGGGGTTTTTAGCTATGAACTTAGTATCTGTGCAATATGCACAAATGATACTGTTTTTCAATCTTTGCCAATCATGGTATCTTCTAGGTTCTGTTAAAAACCATTATATTCCCCAAAGCATACAACTGGGAACATCGCTCTTACTTTAAATGAGAGTGAGGTTAGAACAGGATAGGATTAAATGCAAAATGATCCAGCTCTCACGCAGAGTACCATGAATTTGTGGGGCCTTTTCCCCTCCTTTATCACCCTACTCTTTTGCAAACATCAAAGCACCTTCTTCATCACTGTGATTCCATTACATTTAACCACCCCCACTTGAAGTTGGACAAGGATATTGGTAAAACAGGCACACATCCTTACTATACATATTTATATGAGTGTGCCTATAAACACAAAGAGACATCCACATCCACATTTACTAACATTCTGTACTGCAATCTTATTTGGTTTAGCTGCTGGTTGTAATGTAACCAAGGGCTAGATACCCCAGAACATATGACAGTATTAAATTTTCTCATATTCAAAGTGGAAGTTAAAAAGCACCTACTAAGGGGGGAAAAAAAATAACTAGATATATGAATTATTTCTGCAAATTTTCTGTTAGCATACATGAGAAGTCTCCCAAATAAATACCTGAGACCCTTGAAACACTGCAAGTTGTAAATGAGAACACAGAGTGAGAAACAAGAATTTTCTGTCAAGCATCTTTACATATATATTTTCCTTAATAAACACAGGAGGCATGCGGGAATAAACTGTTCACTCCATGAACTCCATGTTTTTCCCTTATAATCCCTACTTTTGGTACAAAAATGACACTAGAAAAGTAATTTGAATTTATCTATGTGCCTCTCATAATATTATTTTCAGTCATTTCTTCAGAGGCTTTCTTCAGGATATTGGTGCAGGTATCTTGCTCCCAGGATTTCCACATTTCCACTTTTTTGACAACAAATTCGACGAATTAAGAGGAAGCATGGACTAGTGTCAGTTTATTTAAGTCATGCCATAAGTATGTTTTTTGCCCTTTCCTAGTACTGCATAATGCAATCAATAGCTTTAATAAATCTCTCTAAAGGCCCTGTGCAATTTCCTAAATGAATGCTACTGTACCAATAGAAAAAAAAAAAAAAAAAAAAAAAAAACTATTTACCAGAAGGGTTTATATTTCTGCCACTCAGATTCCTTAATCAAAGTAATTTGTTTTACTAAGTAAAAGATGCTTTTCTACAGCATAATACCATTTCATGATTTATGCAGATTTTAAGGAACAAGCCAAATACAAAAAGTGACAGCTCTCATTAAAAAACATGAAGTCAAACAGTAGTTATTGTAAGAAATATCCAAATTTCTACTGATAAAGAACATATAATAATGGTACTTATAAGAAATATCTAAATTAGCTACTGAATTTTTTTTTTCTGCACTGTTTGATTAGTATATGTCAGAGAAGTTTGTTCTGGAAAACTAATTTCTCTATATACTTTCATCCCCTTAAAAAGATATAGGGGGGAAGGAGAAGGAAGGCAGGGGCGTGACACAACAGGATGACACACCAAAAAACCCAAACATCCCAGGATTGGTAAAAGCTCTCTCAAGCTAATATTTTCCTTGATACACTTTGAGACCCCCGATTTTCAGAAAGTACTCAGTGCACGATTCCTGAAAACTAAATCAATTCTGTATTTCACTTTTGGCAGTTAGGACCTAAATACCCTAAATTACCGGTCTTTAAACTTAACAGTATTCTTCTGTTTTAGCACATGTAAAGTATTCAAACACACAGACGCCGCAAATAACCTGGATGACACCCCCACAGGAAATCTTTGATTAACGTTTCTGTTCAGCTTATTCTGGCACCCATCAGTTTTTACCTCTAGGACTACACCCCCACTACCCTTCTGTAAGCTTGACACTGAACAACCCACGTGGACGTTGGCCTGCAGAGTTAATGCAAAGGTCTAAAATTGTTTGCCATTATTTCGGTCAAATCGAATGGCTTGTTGCAGACCCTGAGGAGAAATCACTTCCACACAGCAGTTTATTGCTGGGTTTTTTATTGCTTCTTATTGCTGTACAAAGTATTACTTAACATTAACTGACATAAACAATGGATGGATTCTCAGAGTGTTTGATACATATAGCAGATGTTTAATGCAATGTGAATATTAAAGGGTCCAAGAGGGAAGAAAAGGTGGGAGAGAAAGCTGGGGAGGGTAAGGAGAGAGAATATGCAGAAACACAGAAAGAAAAACTTAGCTATGTTTTCAAGCAACTGAGCCTTGACACTGGCTGATAGCTAGTTTATAGTTTAAGAAAATAAAATAGAAATCTGTTGATTTTATTTGACATGCATATTATTAAATTGCTTTCAATTTTGATACCCCCAGTCCATAGATCATTGCTTTGTTATTTCAAAGTATATCAAATTATTCAATGTTAAAATGAAAAATGAATGCAGTCGCCCATTGAGGATGAATTGTGCATCATCTTGGTTGTATTGATCTGCACAAGAACAATGCCCTACTTTTAAAATAATACCTGGACAGATCATTATTATCTATTGCTGCACAGTATTAAACAAGGAAAAAAAAATCTTTCACGAAGTTTCTTTATAAACTTTTTTTTCTCAGTTTCAGCCTTATGGGGGAATTCAAACAGGGAGTTGTACGGATCAAACCGGGACACAGACTGAAATGAGCTCAGGTTTCTTTTACTCCAGGTAACAGGGGTAGTACTGTATATGTATCCCCTACAGTATATAAACAATAGATGAACAGAGAAAATACATTCCAACTCTCAACACAGAAATATCTGGAGAGAGGAAAAAACAAGAAATATTTTTGCTGCCTTCATAAATACTGTTTCTAACATAAATACTAAGAGCACTGACATGATGGAAAATTGCCAACAGCCATTTTCCTACCACCAGAGTTAATAGAGCATGAGGATTCTATGGTTGAAAACAACACGACACTGATTACTGAGCACTATCAATATGAATGCTGCTGCAAAGAAAATGATCAAGTGCCACTGCCATATTCCTTCTCTTTGCTGCAAAATCAAGGTGCAGGTACACAGAAACTCCAGAACTCCATTCTACTCAAGACTAGTAATGAGATAATTTTTTTTTTCATCTGGCACACATTAAACTGATTTGCTTCACAGTAATAAAGAGAGGAATGTCTGCATAAGCACAACACTCTATATACCAAGATTTATGCCTTTATATTTGCATTTAAGTGAGATCACATTCACAGGTGATGGGCACAGTTTAACCCGGAAAGTAGAAATAGGAATTTTGGGAAGACGGGCAGTTATTTAGCACTAGCAGTATCTTATATTTCACCTGGAGATAAAATTACGATGTACCTAATCATATTCACTACATCTGAAGGCAATGTTTTTGTGAGGACTGTATCTATTTATCCTCTCTTCCAGAGTAAGATGAAGAAATGCAAATAGACTGTCCTGGATAGCTCCTGAGATACTGTTTTTAGATCTTGCTGTGCATCCTAAGTCCCAGAACAGAGTTTATCTTACATTCTTTTGCAAATCCTCTCAATAGAGTAGATCAGGATAAAACTTTACTATCTTAACACTAAAAACAGTAATCTATTCATCACTTTATTAAATTATTTTTTTTAAATAATTATTTATATCACAATAAAAACCCATCATCTTGAATTCTAAAGAAATACTAGTAACAGAAGACTCACTTTGTCCTCATGCAAGTTCAAACTCTTTCCTTCCCACTCTTACCTAAGGATGCAACCATGTAAACTAAGTCTTGTCACAGAATCCATGTTCACAAGCGGCTCAAATTACACCCTGATGGATCAAAATACAGAACTCCAAGGTGAACTTCTTGATGCATTTAGATATCCTAGAGATATTTAACTAAGTGAATTTACTACTTCATTCTGTTACCTATCAGCATGGGCACAGCCTGCCAACCATGTGCTGTGTAGCTACTCATGACAGGTGAAAAATCACAGTTAAAAAGCAGGTATGCAAGATTGCGACAGAAAAAAATCATGCTTCTGCACAGTTACCCTGTATTTCCCACAGTAAAATGCAGCACCAAGATCCAAACCACCAAGAAGCTTCACTTTCCTGGCACAGGAGGGCTGAGTGATGGGCTCCACTCAGTACACACCCTGTTATGCAGAGGCAGGCAGCAAGTATGTGTCTCCAAATCAAGAGGCTCTTTTTTTAAGCATCTGGGCCCAGACTTACTCCTCAACACCACATGGTTATCTGGGGAAGGGGGGGAATGGGGGAAGTAATTAAAAGAAATAAAAGAAATTAGCAAGATGGAAAAGCAGAATAGCTGAAACCTTCACCAGAGCTGAAAATCTCTTTGAGCATGGAAAACAATGGGAAGAGATGAAAATGGTGCTTCGTTCTGCACCTGGAAGCAACTGATACTAGTGACAAGAAAGACAGTAATTAGAAAGTAGCCTTATTTCTGACAGTTGTGGTTCCAGACATACTTCAAGTGTTTAATAGTTTCAATTAACTCAGAGAGTAGAACCCAAACATGAAAATCTGTCACAAAAATTGAATACTGCAAACTGCAAAAATAAAAAACCCTAGAAAGAAATATTTGTTATCTGAAGTTACAAAACAAGAGCAACACACTAAAGAGAGGCTGGTGACCGAGACCAAATTAATTATACTACTAAAGTTTGGCAAGGAGTTAACCAGAGCTGACAACAAAAGAGGCTGGGACAGTCCTGGGACAAGTATTTCAGGACCAGACTCCTGACTGCCTCAGAAAAAAAGGAAAAGCAGAGATTGGCAAACAACACAAGCCATCTAGTCCAGAACAAAGTTTACAGAGATCAGTCAGATCTCTGACACAGGGAGTAAGATTGATAATCCAATATCTCACCAGAAAATAAACGCAAGATAGAAAATCATCCAGAGATCAGAGAACATGTGGAGCTGCACATACAGTGACAGTCTGTTCAAGCAACAGTCCTTGTCAGAGTGGGGGAAAAATACTGAAAGGGTGATGGATTACATCTCTCCATTCCACCAGTGGAGTGACTATACTGACAAGGGGGATGATGACAGCAATACCTACCCCTATTAGTATTTCCTTTGTACTTTTATGATACACAAATGCCCCAGGGTATGGTATTGCTATACTTTTGTATAAAGTATGCCTTGTTAGTTCCCTTAAATCACATTTAAGCCAAATTTAGGTAGAAAATCAGTCATACATTTTATCAATAACTTTCATACCTGACAATGCTGCTGAATGCTTGCTAAAGTTACCACCAGACAAAATCTATGTTTAATGTAGTTACACTGATCCATACCTACATCCATATTGAGCTGGCACTGACAAGGAGGTAATCACAGCTTAGATCCTTGTGCACATCTTATGTTTCACATTTCTCCAGTCATTGAAAAATTATTCACAAGTTCCGGTCTGAGAATTCATCTGCAAGAGATGAACTTCTCACTGAGTACTTTCAGGTGCACTTCTCCATTCCCTCTGAGATCTTCATATCCCTTCATCAGTGAAATCACAACAGGCTTTGAAATGTTCCTGAGATCTAAACAGACTTACATCTTTCATCCTGACTCCTTCTGTCTCCTCCATTTTTGAGACACAGTCTGTCCATTTTTCTTAATAGTGCTTGTTCACTTCCTTAGATATGCAAATATCTGTTTATTAGACTAAAAAACATCTTCCCTGCTAAACTGGCTGGTAAGCAGCTTCTTACTTCAGTGGGGGATAAAAACATTTTCCTCTCACTTTAGTAATTCATTTGCATTTTTTCAGTGTGTAATGTGACCTCCACCAGAGCTTACATTCTGTATCAATCTTTACTTCCATTATCCAAAGATCTAAATAAATACAATGTATGCAGCTCACTGCTGACTGCTGAGAGCAATAATCCCAACATACCAGTAATGAACCACTTTGGGATAACAATGGGCTTGCAGCAGCTGAACCCCACTGCAGCCTCACTGTTCTCAAAGTTAGAGCAGAGTTAAGACAACTGCAGGACATAACAAATAAGACAACATAAAGTAGCTACATCTTCCCTTGCTTTTGCACAAGAAAGAACCTGCATAAAATTGGAACTTTTTTTTACTGCCTACAAAAGGAAGTATTTTGAGAGGCCACTGATACCAAGTTTTCCTGTGTTAGATGAATATGCAAAATTCAGGCAGATGCCATTTGAAAAGGTTAGGCATTAATCTTATGACGGCACAGACAATGTATCAAGTTTTACAGAGTAACATTTCATATGGGAAAATAAAGGAAGAGAGAGCAGCAAGAGGCATTCAACAACTTTGGAAAGATTAGGAAAATGCCAAGCTAAAACTAAACACACAAAAAAGGAAGCGCAAAGGACATGCATTGGAAGTATTGTAGTGGAAGTACAGAGAGCTGTTAGTGCATTGAGTACAGACAGAGCACAAGAGGAGCATTATCATCATGTCTAGTCTATGAAAGAAATACTGAGATTCCTTGGAATAATGGATTATTGTGACCCAATTTGTGCCAGATGTAGGGGAGTTTTAATCAGCAACTACTGTAACCACTACTGAGAAATCCTGTTTACAGACATCATAGAAGTGCATGAAAAGGCAACAAGAAGTGAGATAAAGAGATCTCCCTGTAATCCCACAGCCAATTCAGAAACAAGATGACAGAAAACATGAAGCTAAATTCTTGAAGTACCTTTAACATGTCATCAGGGCAGTCCTCTAATAGACTCACACAATGGTTGGGACTGGAAGGGACCTCTAGAGGCTATCTTGTCCAACTCCCCTGCTCAAGGAGGGCCATCAAGAGCCATTTGACTAAGACTATATCCAAATGGCTTTTAAATATCTCTAACGACTGAGACACCACGATCTCTGTGCTCTCGGGGGTTTAGCAGATTACCTTTCCAAATTTAGTAGTTTGTCATTCTTTAAGACTTCATCACACAGTTTGAATATTACCTCAAATTTAAATTAGCAAAATAGAACACAGATCAATCAGGCCTCCACAAATCCACAACTTACAGTCTGAGTTCAAAAGAGAGTATTTTATGCTAAAGTCTGATTAAAAATATGTTTTAAATAACAGCATTTTGTATAGTTTTACTAATGTATTTCCTGTAAAATATTTTTCTGTTAGTGTGCATGTTTTACTTAGAATACTACTCTAGAGTAAACAGAGAACTCTTGTCATGGCCAAATGAAATAACTGGTTTTGGTACTCAACAGCCAGAAGAATTACAGACAAAGAAGTATTTCTGCTTTTTCTCCATACATTTTGCATTTCACAAATTGCAGGATGATGACCAAAGCTAAGGAGGAAGCTTGGAAAACCAGAAGAACACTATCTTAAGCTAATGAGAGATGAGATCACTTCTGAAAAAAATGAAGATACGATGCTGAAGGAACTGAAAGATCCTGTCTCAGGGTACCAAGAAACACAGTGGGAAAAGCTGAAAAATATCACCAGAAGGCTTGAGAGATACAGTTGAAGCAGATGAGAAACACAGACAAACTGGGAAACAAGACAAAGAAATGAAAAGTTTTCCTGAGACAGACAGTAAGTAAGGGGCAAGAAGCTGAGGAAATGTTGTCACAGGGACTATGAATAAAAACAGGATAAACATTTTGAGAGGATAAAGAGGGAGCAAGTGAACACACCTTGCTAGGACACATCTGCAATTTCTCAGGCTTATCCCAGTATGGTTTTGTGTATCTTCAATGCACAGAACAAGAAGAAACAGAAAAGCTGTGGAAAAGACCATCCACTGCTCAGGTATAAAGAAGTGAATGAGCTGAAGGTTCATGAGGTATTGAAATAACTCACTTCAGCAACTATTCAGTAATTAAAGAGAGATGTTAACACCCTAGATGCTCATGTACTCTGCCTTTTAGAACTTTGAGTAGCCAGAAGGGCTGCAGACAAGTTCTCAAGAGTTCTGGAAATTAATAAAGCCTTGGGAAAACTATAGCTTGAAAATCATTGAAGGGCAGGACTAACCTGATCTCCTTTGACAAGGTGACCTACCTAGTGGATGAGGGAAAGGCTGTGGATATTTTCTACGTGAACTTCAGTAAAGCCTTTGACTGCATTCCCCACAGCATTCAGCTGGACAAGCTGACTGCTCATGGCTTGGATGGATGCACTGTTCACTGGATAAAAAATGGCTGGATGATCAAGCTTGGGGAGTGGTGGTGAATGGAGATACACTCAGCCAATGGCCAGTCACCAGTGGTGTTTCACAGCATTAAGCATTTGGGCCAGTTCTGTTTAATATCTTCACTGACAACCTAGGCCATGGGATCAAGTGCACCCTCAGTAAGTTTGCAGATGACACCAATTTGGGTGGGAGTGTTGATCTGCAGGAGGGTAGGAAGGCTCTGCACAGGGATCTGGACAGGCTGGATCGATGGGCTGAGACCAATTGTATGAGGTTCAACAAGGACAAATGCCCTGTCGGACACATGGGTCACAATAAGCCCATGCAGTGCTACAGGCTGGGGACAGAGTGGCCAGAAACTGGACAGAAAAGGATCTGAGGGTGCTGGCTAACAGCAGCTGAACATGAGCCAGTGCCTGGGTGGCCAAGAAGGCCAATGGCATCTGGACCTGTATCAACAATAGTGTGGCCAGCAGGACCAGGACAGCAATTGTCCCCCTGTACTAAGCACTGGTGTGTCTGCACTTCAAGTCCTATGTTCCATTTTTGGGCCACTCACTACAAAAAAGACACTGAGGTGCTGGAGTGGGTCTAGAGAAGGGCAGAAGAGCTGGTGAAGGGGCTGGAGCACAAGATTGATGAGAGGCAGCTCAAGGAATTGTTTACGTTGAAGAAAATGAGGCTCAGGAGAAACCTCACTTCTCTCTACAACTACATGGAAGGAGTTTGTAGCCGGGGGGGGTTGGTCTCTTCTCCCAAGTAACATGCACCAGGACAAGAGGAAATGGCCTTGAGTTGCAACAGGGGAAGTTTAGATTGGGAGTTAGGAAATAATTCTTCTCTTAAAGTGTGGTCAGGCATTGGAACGGGCTGCCCAGAGAAATGATGGCATTATCGTCCATGGAAGTGTTCAAAGAATGTGTGGATGTGGCACTTGGGGACACAGTTTAGTGGTGAACATAGCAGTGCTTGGTTAAGGTTGGATTTGATGATATTAAAGGTCTTTTCCAACCTCAACAATTCTATGATTCTATGAAACAGCTTTACATGGTCAAGTTGTATTTGAGAGGAAACTACATACACAAAATGCAGTGACACAGAGAATTGAATGACCACGAGTATCAAAGATGCTGAAGGAAAAACAGCAGTTAAACTGAACAAGCAAAAGAAGCCATAAAAAGAAGTTTGAGTAAAGTGAACATAAAGCAGACAGAAATTCAGTACAATCAATTGCATCTGTCAGGTACAGAAGCTGAGAACCTTCCTGATCAGCCCTTGGCAACAAGAAAGATACCAAAACAGACGTAGCACGTTCTTCTCCTAAAATAGCACTATTTGTCCAAGTACAATCTTGTTTATGCCCCATGTTATACCGTGACATTACAAAGTCATGGAGATAGATGTCTGCTCTCAGTGCTACTAGCCCACTGAATACATGAACTTTTCCAATTATACAGAAATCAGAATGGTTTCCCTGAGTAGAATTCCATTCTCTGCATCACAGATTTAAACATTAAAGTTATATTAAAGTTATATTAAAGAGCCATAACAAAGTTAGGTTCACAAACCTCATCGAAACTTGATAACCGATGAATAATTTACATTAAGATAATACAGGTCTCATTTTAAAATGTTTCTATTATGATGACTTTTCTCTGTTAGAATCATAATTTTCCCATACCATCTTCCTTCATTATTATTTACAGAAAAAACAATTTCTGATCGTTCCTCTTAAAAGTAAAAATCCAATTAAAGATTTTGCTGCATCGGTAATGTTTGATGTAGACGATGACTGAGCATACAGGCTTTTCTTTTCAGAAAATGTATGAATAACTTGCACAGAACAAGTATTGTAATGTCTACTAGAAGAAAGAGAATAACCTGCTAGATCTTCAGTATAATGAAAGGCACAAAAGAATGCCTAGTATGGAATCAGAATCTAATAGTCCCTTAATGTAGTAAGTCTTTTTGTTTTGACTCCCGTAAACACAGAGTACACAGCTACTTCAATGTGCACCATGGAAGCATTCTTAAAAATCTTAATAACATTATGCCCAGGACCATTGCAGTTCTGTAGTGAACTTAGTAAGCCAGGACACCAAGTCATCAAATCATCTGCACTGAAAGTATGCAAGATTCACACTGAAGTCTTTGAACCAAGTTCTCCTTCACACTGAAGACGTGATCTTTTCCTCCTGAAAGGCTATAAAAACAGCCTGAATGAAACAGTGTTTACAAGTGACTCCTGGTCCCTTTTCAGTACTGGAACAATATAAATCAGATTGCTGGTTCAAATGTAAATCAGATTCAAAAGGACTAAGGACTTGCTTAAAGCAAATCATTAAGTATGTGAAAGATCAAAGTCTAGCACTCCACTGGCATCTGAGAATGCAAATGAGAGATGCAGACAAGGCTGAAGAAAAACAGAGAACTGAGGGATTCTTTCTTGGTGCAAGCACTAAAAATCTACTGGTTTAAATTAAACAATAACAATTGTATCAGTGGACGAATCCTTTCCTTATCTCATGACTTTACTTGATGGAAGTCACATTACAGGTATTTCTATAAGAAGCCAATTTGTTTTGCTTTTTCATGCTAATATTTTGATACTTCTCAAGATTTTTTACTTAAGCCAGTTTTGTTCTTTTTCTTTTAGTAAACATTGATTTATTTTTCCCCTATCTGCATTTCAAATAGAGCTAAAACAAGCAAGGGTGGGTTTGTTTAATACCTTCAAAGGTGCTGAACCTCCTCTGGCTAGCTGGAATAAAAATCCACAGCTGTAACTAGTTCTTTATGGATAGATCCCAATTTCTTCTTAAAAGCTTCAAAAACTGTTTAAAAGAAGTACAATGCACTCTTCTTCAAAGATGACAGGAATGGTACTGTACTTTGCATTACCGTATATGGTCTCAGTACATTCCTTGCTGTCTGTGCTGACTGGAAGTTCAGCTTGATGTCAGCTTGAAGGTATGACAGTGATGACCAAAGACAGTCATCCACAGAGACAAATTACTAGGGTTTCAAGAATACCAGCTATCCTGCCAGCAAGAAAAAATGGAACACATAGTTATTAAAAGGCACTTTTGTCTCTTGCCACAGGTATATGCTGCAGAAGGAACTGCTATTTCATTTACAAGTAAAGATTCAGTGTTGCAGTGACAATACAAATTTCAGTGAATGGAGTACTATGCTTGACAAAGTGATGAGGTACACAAGATTATTACCTGTCTGTCCTTTCAAACTTCAGCACTTGAAGTAACCAATGAAAAACTTTAGAAGTATCAGACAAAAGACAAAAAATCCCAACCATCACTTTAGGATCCAGAAGAGCACATCCTTCCATTTGGTATTTAACATTCTAGATACTCAGCTTTTTCCACAGACATTCTCTCATCATTTTATATTAACTATTTTTTGTAATAAATGTATGGGTTAGCTTCAACTGAAAACAAATGTCCAAACACAATAAATTAATTGTATGCAATCTGTTGTACCCAAAAATGCATAATTATAGAAATATATTCTAGCAACTAATGAAGAAAGACAAGGAACTCTCACAACAAAAGTTATCACAGAATTCTGCTACTTAGTCTATAGAGTATTAGTCCTTCTGGCATTAGCAAAGTATCATTCCTACAGATGTCAGATCTTGAAGTGTCTTTCCATAGACAGAGAATTGACTTGTATTGGCATGCAATCTGATTCACAAAAGTACTGTTGAAATCACCGTTAAGAGAGCACGTCTCCATGCACATGAATCCCTGTAATGACTTGGCCTGGTGAAAATCCAGGCTTCTCCAGACATTCTGGCCTCCACATAACTCTCACTGTCAACTCAGCATACCTCTTCCAACTCATTATATTTGTTAACTTGTCTCCTCTCCTAGTACTTTAATGATGTCTCCCTCCCTCTTGATCAAAACTCTTTATTCCCTTTCTGATTACATCAGGTTACTACCTTTCACATCCTTAGGTACACTTGCAATTTTCTGTGTTTGGATGCTGGAAGAGAGTAAAGAAAAACTGAAGAGAGAACTGAATCTTGTGTGACCCCCAAGAAAGAAAAATAAGTGTGTCATCAATCCTTGAAATTCTTTTGGGTTCGTGTAATCAAAGACCCAAATGAATATCTTTACAAGCCTTTCTTATGCAGAAACAGCAATTCTATCTTTTTGACATCCTGCTAGTGCCTCACACTGACATGCCAGGAACTTTCCCCTAGGTCAAAGTGGTACAGGTCCATATTTTTACTGGTCTAGTCTACCCAGTGATACATGATCAGCTTACCAGTCGCATGTGGGAAATTCTGTTTAACATATTTCCAAGAACAATGAAAATGTAGGCCTCTTGGTCTCCCCTGTTTTCTTTGCAACTTTTGAGGCTGTTATCTTTTGTACTACAGGTTTTAAGGATGCTGCAAGCAGTTGGGAAGTATTTTGTGGCTTCTTCTGAACTAAATGGCTATTAAGTAGGCATCTGCAATTGAAGGTGACCAGATTATTTTTTTCAGTTGTTTTCTTGCAGGTCTGGTAATTTTCTATCCATCCCTCTCCCACCAGCACAGTGTATCAGAAAACCATACCTATACATCTCTGTGATCAGATCTGAGGTTGAAGGTAACACACTGATGTTGACACAAAATTGTAATAACCTGCTACTTCCTAGACTTCATGCTCTGTTCAGGTTCTACATTGTTTTCAGTAGACTACTGACTGAATTGGCAGGAGTCTGTTACTTTGGCTGAAGCAGGACCACTGATCTTCTTGCTTGCAACAGAATGTGTCTAGAAGAGCAGATCTGCTGCAATGTGTTTTTTCTTGACTGTGTCAAGGTTCTGTATGTGTATATGAACAAAGCTAGTGCTGGTAAAGCAGTAAAGTGCTCAGGAAAAACACCAACTTAGAACATACCTGAAGCAGCATTCTTCTGCACAGTTCCAGACTACATCTCTCTTCCCCTGCCACTTGATGCAGAGCTGTGTCTGCCAGCCCAAATAGGAAATATGTTTGAGGTGATTGAATGGCTCACCCAAATATGCTGAACTGGCACACATTGCCACCTCATTGTAATTTTGCATCAATAAATCAACAGTTAAAAGGCATATAATACAAGGTGACTTGAAGTGGCTGTCATTAATTATGTTCTATCTTTTGCTTAGTAACCACCACAACACAGTCTTCAATAAAACTAATCCTAATTACAGTCTGACAGGTTTCCCAAATTATGCTTATGATTTATTTTAGCATGACAGTTCTGGAAACTGCAAGAGCTGTTCACTTCCTTTTTATTTCACAAGTATATCCAGCAGTTACAGTCAGAGATAAACAAACATGTAAGAAGTGACATTTCGACATCCAGGAAGCAGCCAAGCCAGTGATAGAAGATGCTAGTGTACCCTGAAAATATTAAAAATTAAATTTTTAGTAACTACAGTATCAATTTCAGAAACTGATAAAAAGGTGGCAACTTCTATCCAATCTCATATTGGAGGTAATTAATCAAAAATTCTCTTCTGTATTTCACTAGAGACTCTTAAAAAGTATTTTCTTCTGTCTATTTCAAACCAATCTGCTACCACTTTTGATGAGCATCAGAGATAGTAGTGTCCCTTGCAGGACTTGATGAACTGTAGTTCTGCATTAATTCATTTACGGTTTTATCTCTCTCTTTAATAAACTCTCTGTTAATAATATATTTTGTACTCTCCAAGTCAAACTGTTTTGGATAAAAATAGGGGAAAGAAGGGAGAAAGGGAGAAATTTTTAATTTTAAATTCCATCTCAGAATAATTCTCATCTGAATCATTTCAATGTTGTGAAATACACTTTTCTTTGTTGTTAGTCTCCTTTTCTTCTGAAAACAAGGAAAGAAAAAAGCATGTTACTGTTTTTGCCCACTTTACAAAGAAAATTCAGGATGAAATGTTACAACAGGGGAAAAAATCAGCCTTCACTAATGAAATGCACAGCAAATTTGGAGAGCTGTGTTTACGTAACACAGCTTTATAAACTTTTAATAGTTAGCATATCAGTTAGCTTTCTGTACTCCTATAAGCAGGACAGGAACCTTCATTTCTGCAGCAATGGCAGTTAGAATGAAATAAAACCTTTAAATTCATGTATTACAAGAAGAATTTCATAATCACACTTCAAAATCATGAGTATGCAGGTTACAAAGGAAGTGTCATATCTCCAATACTCTCAAGTCACTCATGCCTGGTACTGTTCCCAGGAAAGGCAGAATCCTTGAATTGGCCACACCTGTTCTGCCTCAGCTTTGGTGGAAAATAGGTTAGTTAATAAAAAATTAAAGATACAATGTTTTCTCTGCCTTCAGTCTGAAGTGTACATGTATCAGCCTTTTCTATACATTTTTGCCTTTAGCTGACATTAGTCCTAGAGCAATATATGCTGGAAAAAATTACATAGCACTGGTTGCACAACTTTAACCCTAAAACTGATTTCAGAGAGCTACCAGCCTCAAAGAACACTAATGCTCTTACTGCCTTACAAGGAGATCACTAGAAGCTTGCAACACCAGGCTTCTTTTCTGAGAAAACTTGCTCATACCAGTGCAAAGGCTCCAAGTGTTGCTCCATGCTCTGTTTGCATTGATCCTCGGCTGATATCCGGGACACTGCAGATAATGGCAGTTATAGGGGTTGGGCCACCATCAGCATTTACAGAAGAGTCTCTGCTTGATCTCACTCCCAGCACAAAGAGGCTGGCAGACCTCATGATCCAGAGTGAAGCAACAGATGGGAAGGAGGGGAGAAGAAAGAGAATCAAAGCTGTTTCACGCTTTTTGCTCAGAGGTTGCCAAAACAGGCACTGACAGCAAGTAGCCATAGGGAACTCAGGCAAGCTTAAATTCTAATTTCTCAGCAGGTGCAAAGCAAGGAAATAGCATTTTATAACAATCCCCTAGGAAACCCTACACTTTTTCCCCTCTCTCTTCCTTTCTTCTTTCTTTTCTCTTAAACAGTTTCATCCTCTAACAAACAAATTTGCCAGTGGCTTTCAACTTACAGCAACTACCTGGAGGCAACTCATGAGTACTTTGTCAACAATGCTAATCCATAAACCAAAGAAAAAAGACTTCCATTTACAGATAAAATATAGAAAATAATTGTTTTCTCTGCAAAACAGGCCTAGGAAATGTAAACTGATGCCATCGGGTCCCTAGGGCATTCTAGAATATGAGTTCTGCCTCTGTTCCAGCACTGCAGATCTCTCTTTCTCTGTCTCACTCTCCTACACATCCACATTTCTATTGTATTATACTTATTCTTGTATGTATCTCACAGAAATCACAGAGAATGACTGAATGTTCCAGTGTGTAGGCATTAACTTAACACACATTACCAATCACATGGCAAAGACTTTCCCTCGTTATCACTGGAGGACACTTCTCCAAATCAATTAATCAAAAACTATTCAATGCCCTTTTAGGGGAGAAGTAGCTTCTTTTTATGCCCTTGAACTTGGAAGCAGGGTATTTAGTTAATACAATACTCCAATACTCCATTTTTAAGGAGCATTACAAGCAACAGGGAGCATATTGAAGTGAACTAGTTATTTTTAAATCAGCCCTAAATCGAGTTAAAGTGAAACAAACATACTCATGTCCTAAAGACAAACAGCAGCTTGCAGTTAAAAAAAAAGTATAATGATAATTTGAAGAGAAGGAAGAACTCTGAACTTCAACAAGCTTTAGAAGTTTCTACTACACTGTATCATTTAATTAGTAAACCAGTAGTTTTTCTGACTGAGAACTGTGATTTTCACCCTATCTCCTTCACCCACCCCTGACCAGAAATGAGTCCAAATAACAAAATACACTTTTTCTCCTATGACCCAGATCTGAAATCAGAATTCTTCACTTTTCAGTCACTCTGACTTCAACATCTTCTGCCAGAAAAACTCTTACTGGTATGCATCAATCCAGGCAGGAAGAAATTTAGTATCTCCACCAATCTTCTTGGAATGTCCTGCTTTGGTAGCGCTAATGTGAGAGGTGACACCCAAACACTGCTGGCTTCCTGGACTGACAACAAGTGAACCCTCAACAAGTTATTGTCTACAAGGGATAAGACTCACTCCACTGAAGACTGAACTGTTCCATATTCATAGCCTGACACTGACTGAAACACATTAGCCTCTTATTTTATAGAGATACACAGAGGACATGTGTGACCCACACAAAAGGCAACATGGTCTTTTAACTGAGAGCAGCTCTGGTGGTAACAAGTCTCTTTGGGATGATAATGAGTTTGAGATGAACTGATCTTAAGCCTGTCTGGAAGGGTACATTGATACCCTAAAAAATATCTTAAGCTGACTTTGCACCCAGAATTAGAAAATATGATCTCTCATCCCCTCGGGTAACCATGTAACTCTTACATCTTACTTTACCCAAATGCTTCAGTAAGTAGCACCACTGAGAATGAAGAGCTGTAAAAAACCTACAGCACAACCTGACCCTTTTTCTCATTTGTTAGCCTCTCTCTCCCCTCTGCCCTTCCATCCCTGTCAATCAGCAGATGTATTATGTGCTAGAGCAAGAGGGTTTACCTATCCCAAAAAGTCTCAAATAATCTACTGTAAATGAATGCTTTTATTCATCTGACTCTTCCTTTTCACAAGACCTGCAAAATTCTGGCCTCGATGAGAACTGGAAACACCAGGTTTTACAAATTAATCTGCCTCTCCAGCAACAGTGTGGATTTTCTAAGACCCAGCTGTGGGAAAAGAACTGTCTGTAGTAAAGCTAGGCATGGCCCCTATCAGTACATGAAGTAGAAAGAAACTGAGTGGATTTGGAAAAGATGTGGAAGTGACAGCCTGAAAAAGAGAAATAATAGCCATATGATAGTATACCACAAAACAGAAACAACATAACTCATACAGTTATTGTTCCTTCTGGACCTCTGTGGTGGCATCTAATTTAAGTGCCAAACCCAGGGCATCCAGATTTTCTGTCTTTAATATTTTTTTAAGTAGCTAGTAGTCCTAAGAGGAAACAGGTTACCATGTCATGCCTAAATTGTCAGACAGCCCCTTTATTACATTGAGACCTTTTTCTCTGACCTGTTTCTCCTTTCTGCTCCAGACCTAAGGTATGGCAAAAAGTCAAAATGTTTTCTTTCAAAGCAATGAACTACACGTAAGGTCTGGGTTCAGTCTTTCCTACTCACATATTTTTCTTACTGCCCACTCCTTACAGACCAATGAAAGCTATCAAGTCCCAGAAGTATACAGCTATTTGTTAAAAGACAGCTCACTCATTCCTTTACCAAATCAGGATACATTTACTGTGGAAGAAACAACAAAACTGTGTATTTAATGTTCTATATGGCAGGCTTTAAAATTAGTATTTTCATTTTCTTCCAAAAAGTAGTGTAAAATGAAGCATTCATGGCCACAGTGAACTTTGAGAAACTAGACCTGAGGAATCCTGTTGGCCACCAAAACTAGAATTCAGACATCACAAGATGCACTTCTGTCAAGAAATTCTGAATTCAGAACATTTTCTGGTAGGAATATCAGAATCAGAAGACTCTAGACATATTTTAACTGGAGTTTGATGAGTTGCTGATATAGCTGGTTGTCAAACACAGAAGTAGGACTGGGTGCACCAACTCAGGAGGTCCCTTTCCAGGCTGTGCCCCCAACTACATGATGCATTCTCTCAACTTGGCTCCAACAAACCCTGCATTTTCTCCTATTCAGGGTGGTCCTACTGCAAGTCATTTTTACTACTGTGAAAATATTTATAGTAGGTGTACAAGTTGTCTTCCTGGGGCTGCTGTCCAACAGCATTTTAGAAGAAATCTCAGACTGGGGAAAGAAAAAAACAACTAGTGGCACTCAGAGATACATAACTATTTCTTTTTGCCTCTGCTTGTTTCTTGGTCACTTACTTGAATGATGCCAATACCACATGTGTGCCAAGTAAGAGTTGACTGAAGACATTCTTAGCCATTTCAGAAACCTGACACCAAAAGAACAGTTCTGTATGTCTCCTTTAACATACAGTACAAAAAGTAACAGCTTGGATTCTGAAGAGTCTGATCCACAAATCAACCAGCATACATATACCACATGTATGCTATGGAAGAACACATGGAAAGCAGATAAAGTATGACTAAAACATGTTTCTATCACTTGACATTTCCCACAATGAACAAGTAGAAAAAATAAGTCCCCCCATCCCTGAGAGAGAGCTTGGGATGCTTATGCAAGCACTATAGAAGTGAAATATCAATAGCAAAGTAAACTCTTCTTTTGCCCTTTTTTCAATTCCTTTCTTTGCTGTCTTCTAAAAGGACACCACACTGAAGGAAACACACTCCTTGGTGTTCAGAGTGCACTGTTAGCTAGGAGAAAGAACTTACTCACTCACTCAGCACTTCTCCAGAAAACACAACATTTGACCAAAGAATCTCTGCCTAGAAATGCTGATTCACTAATGAGTGGGATCGCTGAGCAAAAGCAGCAGTGATGCACACATGTCATTGGCTTTGTCTCCCACAGTTCAACACAAAAGACTATCAAATAATCACGTTGCTGTAATGTCATTCTTGTCCTCATTTCCTCAGATCAGCCTGCAGCCAGAACACGCAGGTGATGCTGTGAAAGAAAAGGTAGTGATGCCTATGTATCTGAAATCAAGGGAAGCCTTGCTGACAGTCTCCTACAGAAACCCAGGTGTAAAGTTCAGCCCCTTTGCCTTGAAGCAGTGAGGAGTGTCTTGCCTATTTGCAACACAACAGCTTGACAGGGGCACATGATCAGCAAAAGATCTATGCTGCAGACAGATTTCTATGCATTTACTTATATGCCATGCAGAAATCCACAAGCTGCTTCTCCAGTCCAGAAGGGAATACAAATTCACAGCTACCATCTACAAACTTAAATCTGGAGTCAGATTTTAAGTGAACAGGGATTCAGTGAAATTTGAAGAAGCTTTTTGCCATATGCCATATGGTCTCCCCACATTTTAAAATTCTGTCTTTAACAACATTTTAAGCAAAATACTAGTCCCTCTCTCAGTAGCCCACCAGGCACCTCATTTTTGCAATGCTGCAAGCCTGTCTAAAACACCAAAGGCGCAATAAACCTACTTCACATGAACAACATGACAGGTTTAGGAAGCCCATCTACCAGAGCCTCCAACCAGAGTTTGGATCTACTCTCAGAAAAGGACTGATTCAGAAAAGGAATATATTCATTCAGCGATTTCACAGAGATACTGCTGTCTTGAGAATCTTGCTCCACAGTTTTGACACAGGAAGAAACAATCTATATAAAGAGATAGCTTCTTTCTAGGGATTTATATAGTGTTTCCTTGCAATAAAGATTGTTTCTAGCCATAAAAGAAAGCAACAAAGGTCAGAGAACATTCTTTGGTCCAAAGCCTAGCATTAAGAGATGGATTAGAGCTTGTGAAGAAATTCTGAGTTTATAAAATTGCTTGATAAAAGCACAGTATAGTTCTTTACATAGAGAAGAGTTGCAAGAAATTGGCTTGCTGTTTCTGCAGCTCAAAGCTTTGAATCGATACTGTGGAAACCATTTCAGGTTTCTCCCATTGGCTCCTCTGGGCATGGAATTACGCTTCAAACAACCTGTATATCTAAAGCTCCAATTATTTTGCTGTATCTGAAGATTATCCCTTGGGCTTTTCTCTGTGATTATTTCCTCCAGATGCTTTTATTCTATTCTAGAAATCATTTAACGTATAATGTAAATTCCCCATAACATGATAGAAAAGACAGTTTGCTTTGTCAGCCAGAAAAAAAGTCAATGCAAATGATTTTGTCTCTTTTTACATAATTTACCTGGCTTATAGTATCTTTAGATGTCAGTGTACAGGGGCCCCTATACTAGTTCTTCAAGGGACTACAGCCCTGTTCTTAACAACCCTTTTTACTGCTGTCTTGTCAATATGAGCTTGACAGAAGATCTCACAGAGAGGGAAAAAAAATACAGAGGTAGAGCAATTCTTACCTACTAACAACTTTTAGCAACAATAACAGTCTGCCCCTTTACCTCTCCAGCTACCTTAAAATTATCCCAGAGACACTGAAAAGCAGTGACTCAATTCAGCCTCATTTGCATAGGCAAACAGCTACTTAAACTACTTATGCATTTGCACACCAATGGCAAGAATGCACAGAAAAGCATTTGAAAGCTAATAAAATATCAGCTTGTTGGCAGAAAGCAAAAGAAAACTAACCGATCACAGGAAAAATCTGACTCTTAGAAAAGTGTCTGACAACCACACAATGATTATAAATCCGGTTTAGAGAAATGCTGACTTCTGTCCATTGCTTTTGCATTTGAGTAAGTGATTCTGGGCACTCTTTCATGAGATATTCCCCCATATTAAACCACAAGATACTGGGAGGGGTGGGTATTAATTATTTGATGTGAAATGTCTTTCTCCTTTTTAAAACCTGAATGTTTATCTTTTAAAAAGATCCCAGGGTCCAGAAGAATCATTCCAAGCAGCTTATTTTTACCTGAGTCATTTCAATAAGCTGATTGATAGCAATATTTAATAACCATTTTAATGGCCCATGGTGGGGAAAGTGGGAACAAACATTAATGGGCAGAGCTGCTTCATAATCCAGACTTTTCTGGGAGCTGTCAATGTATGGTATAATTGCACCCCAAAATAAAGTCTGAGAGGACCCAACAAGGAAGACTTCCCAGCTTTGTGAACTTAAAAAGAGACCATGGATTCAAAAGTGCAAGTGAAGAGTTCTTCTGGAAAGCAAACTGATTTTTTTTCTAATTTGAATCTACATTTGAGTAACCTAAGATTTGGTCCTTAAGGCAATAATTCCTATGAAACCCAAGTGATGATGAAAGGCTTACTGCTCTGTTACTCTTGCTACTGATATTTGTATTTCCAGGATGAGAAAATCCTGATAGTGTTGCACATAGCCATACTACTCTGAAGTGCTGTCCAAATGAGCCAGAGATTCCTCAGGCAGATGATAGGTGAAAAGGTGACCCCAACCAGTTGTATCATGCACCAGCACAAACATTAGTACTCCTGGATATAAAACAGTATGATACATCAATTAAAATAGTACCTTTTTATGTACTGTACATGCACTTTAACTTAATTTGCAGTTTACTTGTCATGCAGGCAATGCAGGAAGTCAGCTACAAATCTGAGAAGAAAGGATTACTTACAATTGAAAATCTAGGACTGAAAATCCGTATCAAAACTTCCACCAAACACAACTGAAAGTAAACATTCAGTTTCCTGAATGAAAAGTAAACATTCAGGTTTCAGAAACACCTTCCATTAACTGAAATATTCTACAAATTTCTTCTTTCCTATTGAAGGAAATTTGAAAAATGGTTTCTTCTGCAACCAGGTAGCAGTAAGAAGGTGTTTGAAAATTTGTTCTAAGTACTGGTCACATTTTTGCCAAGAAAGCTTACTGTAGCCAGTTGCAAACCATTACTTAGCACCGGAGGATTTTTCCATTCTTATAAATTATAAACCTCAGCACAGTCAATGCCAAAAAGGTCAGCTTACATGTTTGTTCAAAAGTGAAGTCTCTTGCAAGTAAAAATATGTATTGCATCTAGTTCAACTTTTTCTTCATTTGTATTTTATAATATGAATTTTAAACATTTCTTCTGTAAGCATATTGATATTGATATCTGTTAGCTATGAAACATTCTGTACATTTAATACCACTGCACACCCAAATCACCTGTTGGTATCTCCAAGTTATGTATTTAAAAGTTCAGGGCAATGAGGTACTTAAACATGTTAGGTTTGAGTCAGCAAAACATAATCATGTACTTAAATTCAAACATGACTCATTGAAATAGCTCCTGAATTGAAATCTCCATTGAAAAATTATTCATTTGAATCTATAGGGCTGCACAACTCTTCTATTATGTTCTTACTGAAAAAAAAAATAGCTATTTTCTATCTCTGTTGAGGGCATGCCAGTTAACAGGCCTGAAAAACCCCACTGGATGCATTTTAAAACTGCCTTTCTTCCAAAAATGTCTACTGCTATTTGAAAAACTAAAATTATTAGCATTATTTTTAATCACAAAATACAAGAATGTTTTTCCAATTGCTATTCAGTGGGAATGTTTTTAACATATTTGGATATCACTCTACACTCTAATGTTGCCTATTCCAGAAAATCCCTTTAGCAACATTGTTAATCTTTTTATAAATCTAATTTTCAAGTCCTTATAACATCTACAACCTCATAGCCATTGTGCTTCATAATGTCAAATATTTCTGGTCACAAGGATGTTCTTCCAGCCTTACCCATCACCATATGAAAATATATATAGCATGTAATTTATTCTGACATTTATAGTACAACACAAGACTTTCATTTCATATTCTGTGCTATATATATTCAATAGACACAGAAATTCTGTGCATCTGACAATATTATTTCATTGAAGAAAAAATAAGATTACAAATTATATTTTATCTGAACTATAGAATTTAGGTTGGGTAATGAGTGATGACAGACCTTATGGCACTTCAATGTTGACTTAATCACTTATTATTCTGAAATGGTTTTGGCTTAGTCGGGTTTTAGTTGTGGGAGAATCATTGACACACAAACACAATTTACACTATGGAGAAATTTCACCAAATGTAAGTATCCATATTTGTACCTCACCAAATAGGCAACTATTTTAAGGCATTGACATGGTGAAGGATTTCTTTGGGTTTATTTCATCCTATTGCAAAAGAAGAATTGAGCTGGTCGGAAGCAGAACACCAACTGAATTAAAAGACTGTTTTCTCAACGAGACAGCCTCCATGCAAATTCTGGTCGTGCCTAGCCATGTTTGATTGATGATAGCTGATGGGATTACAGCCTAGTTGAAGCAGCCCACAGTACACAAATGTGCTATTAGTAGCATGGTACATTAATCAATAGTGATGAGTACAAAAAAAATTTAAAGTACTCTGATCTCAATATCTTTTACTTAGTTTTTGCATGCAGTAATGGGAAATTTAAGCACAAACTCATGTGCCCTGATCATACACTATACCTTAATTGTATATTCAAAACTCTTGCTTTAAAAAGTTTTTTGTCTACATAAATACAGCCTACAAAAGCTCCCCAATCTCGTCTTCTAAAATTGTACTATATTTTTGCTTTGGACAATAAACAAGAAAGGAAAAGAAATTAACTTTTGTTAATTACATCAACGTCTAAAAGAAGCATAAAGGAAGACAATAAAGTCTGATCCTATTGAATAAAATCTCTTAACTAAAAAACATGCTAAATCAGATCTATGATAAACTCAAGGCCTAAATGAGACATCCCCTTTTAAGATCAAGCAGACAGAAGATTATCTTTATGTCTGAAATCATCTTCTTAAAGTATATGTTTTGCTGCCATCCCATTTAAAACATAAATCAAGTATGCCTACTGAGTACCAAGGACAACCAGTTGGTAGCCCACATGTAAAGTCAGGCAGTTCATATTGATTCTCAAATCTGCAACTCATCCCAGCTCCTGGCAGCTCTCCAACCACATACTGAATTTCTAGTCTAACAGCACCTGGGATTCCCCATCTCAATGCTCATCACAATGTATAAAAACATGAAAGGAAGATGTCAAGCAAAGATTGCTGTAATAGAGTTTAAAGACGGAGAGATGGGTTCAATGTTAGAACAGCTCCAGTGGACATAAAAATAATGTCAAGAGCAGAGAAGGTAAACAAAAGGTTATTTATATGCTGTTACAACTATACTGCCTTCACAATCACGTTGGCAGGGGCACAGAAGGTAACACAGTAGTGTAGAGAAGCTAGTATCCACAGATTCAACTGTTCAGTCTACCTCACAAACCAAACACTTGAGAGAAAGTCCAAGTAAATCCATAATCCCAAATGTCATAAAGTGTGACTTCAGGTGAGATTAATAAAGGAAGGGAAAAAATCCTTTTTCATCTCTATTTTAATGGCTGGAAAAAAAATCTTTTTAAAGAATACAAATCTTAGTATGCTGCTAAAACCCATTAAAATTTCATTGTGTTTTGAGCACACATAATTTTTAAACCTGAAGTAAATCTCAGATGGTAGTTTTAAACAATCAGGTACAAGACTCAGCTTCAGCTTCCTGTTAACTGAGTCTGGAAAACATAGTACACCACAGAGAAGTATAACAAATGTGAAAACAGTTTGACTCAGAGGCCACTGCCATCCTAAAACGGCACACAGAGAAAGACCAGAAAAGAATGGCAATTAGCCCTACAATAATGACACTCAGCAACCAGTCTATACAGTCAATCCTCCCCAAGACAGCAAAGAGGAGAAAATATTATGATTAGATTTTGAAGTAAAACTCAGTGATCAGCATAAAGAAAAGTGTAAGCCAAGGTTCTAGTATTTCTTTATTACAAAATCCAATGTGTGCATCTGCTGTTTCATTTTTCACTAAATCTGCTAGGACAAGAAAGAAAGAAAGAATCTTTACAGGTGCAACTTTGTAATATAGATTATATCAAAATGCAACCTATTCATGCTGAAAGTAATGCAACATACTCTGTTTTTGAGAATGTACCCCCTATAACAGATTTGTGAGAGGATGAAGAAGATGCCTCTCCTTTACTGAGGTACTTCACATACACCTCTAGAAAAGTGTCAGTCACTGGAAAAGAAGGAAATGTATACGAGATGAATGCACTCGTGAAATTTCTCCATCAGAGCATGAGACACAGAGCTACTGACAGAAAAACCATAAACATGTATTGAGGGAACACCACCAACAAATGAAAATTTACTACCTTTCTATGACACAGATTGCACTAGCATGCTTAGTTTAAGGAAGAACACGGTGCTAGAGTAAGAGGATAAAGGAAAGATGTCTTACTGAAGAGACCCCACTCACATGTGGGTGTTTATCTAAATCCAGTTTTTTAAAGATCTATATCACAAATGAGGTTTTAGCAACTTGAAGAAAGGCATTATCCCATGTAGGTGATAACAGATGGATAAAGACATTCAAAAAAGCTTTTAAATATACCTGAGTGGTTCTGCATTTTAATACCATGAACCAGTAGCAACATTACCAGGAATTTTCCATCTTTACACAAGGATAGAGTAACACTGTGCTGCCTGGACTTGTTCATAATCCCTAGGCCAAAATGCCTTGAACCTGGATGTGCAGTGAAGGCAAATTCCCAGCTGGGAGTGTTAAAATGAGTTTCAGTGAAGCTTACCAGTCTTACAGATCAAAGAATATTCTGTCAAAAGACTGGTCCTGCATGGAATTACCTTCCAAAATATAAAATAGCTTGCTTGTCAAGTCAAAAGTTTTGATATGAAGAGAGACATTTGTATTATCTCTAGTCCTATTACCTCTCTATAGGAGCCCTCTTCCTAAATATGAATATTGAAGGAAAACAATTTTACAGCTTCTGTGTCTGTCAACTTTTACTTATAGACTACTTGAATAATGGAAATGAGCTGTTCATGGTAGGGGTAGAGCATAAGACAGTTCTTTCTCTCTAGGTGTGTTGGCTCTGCCACCTTTATTTTGCTGACAGCAATCAGGGGCTTTCTGATGCTGAGATCCCTGATTTTGATAACACACACAACATACACTAAAATCTTACAAGTTACTTTGGCATGACACTCATTTTTACACTGCTGTACCATCAGTGACTATAATCTTCCAGGATTATAGTTTCATGCATACTGGCAGCAGAGCTGACTTAAGAAGTTCTGGATAGCCCAGCCAGCAGCAGCTTCTCAGCAGTGCAGCGTTCTCTGGAAAGAGGTGGTTAAAAATAACCTCCAAAAAATCAAAGGGAAGAAAATTACTTTACACCACTGAAGTTAATGTCTTATAAAACTGCATGTAGGACAGTCTGCTTGCCTGATCTTTCTTGGGTATAATGAGAAAAGACTGCAGTGATGATTTGTAAGCGGAGGATGCAGCTAGAAAAAAGTAGGGAGACTTCTGAAATGAGGGACAGCTAGTTCATAACCAGTGAACAGGACCCATCTTCTCCATGGGACCCACAGATAAGAGCCTGAACGCTGTCACAATGTTGTGGTTTAACCCCAACAGGCAGCCAAGCACCACAGAGAAGCTCACTCCCCCACCAGTGGGATCAGGGAGAGAATCAGAACAATAAAAGCTGAAGAACTTGTGCATTGAGATAAAGTCAGTTTAATAGGTAAAGCAAAAGCTGTGCACACAAGCAAAGCACAACAAGGAATGAATTCATTACTTCCCATGGGCAGCCAGGTGTTCAGCCATCTCCAGGAGAGTCCCATCAAGTACAGCAGTGACTTGGGAACACCATCACTCCAAATGTCTCCCTCTTCTTCCTTCTTCCCCCCATTTTATATAACTGAGCATGATGTCCTATGGTCTGGAATATCCCTTTGGTCAGCTGGGGTCACCTGTGCTGGCTATGTCTCCTCCCAACCTCCCACGCACCCCCAGTCCCCTCACCAGCATGGCAGTACGAAAAGCTGGAAAGGCCTTGGCTCTGTGTAAGCCCTGCCCAGCTTAACATAACAGAAACATCCCTGCATTCAGCACAAATACAAAACACAGCCCCATACCAGCCACCAAAAGAAAATTAAGTCTACACCAGCAAAACCAGCACACCCAATTTTCTCATTATCCTCATTTCCAAAGTCATCTCATGTTTGAAAGCAAGACTCTCTGTTCCCAGATTCCTTATCCCACGGTGCACACTTCTTGGTTCCATGATCAGACTTAGACCTGTTATATATGACAGCAAAAAGGTGGGAACTATAGCTTGGTAAAGCATCCATAAAAGTCTGGCATCTGCTGACTGAAATTTTATCTATAGATAGGTGTTCTTACAACCTTAATTGTAAGATTACCATCATAAAGCACAGCCAGGATATATATGCTTACATATATCTACATGCACATATATGGTTGGAAGGACAGATTAATATTAAAGGAACGTTCACAGACAAGTGTATGTAAAATTTCAAGAGGTTAGAACTACTTGTAGGAAAATTTGCTTTTATTGTTTAAAATTACATTTTACTCACTTGTAATATTATTTTTCTCCACTTCACTATTGAAACATTAAATTATCCTTCAGCTGTGTACTTGGATTTGACCATTTTATAGTCCACATCAAAGCTGTCACAGAGCAATTGTATTTTGATTGCAAAGATCACGCTTCTTTTTTCTTTTTTCTTTTTTTTTAAGAAATAGACTGGCAAAGATAAAACAGTGATTTTTTCTGGGGTTGGACTTCCATCCAGCTGTCCCCAAATACAATATAAGCATTACAGAAAGCTGTCTGTTCACTGTTACTCTGAATGACTTAGAGCTATTTCAAATATCCTTCAGTATCACTTGGCAACATTCTTGTCTTTTGAAGGTTTTATGAAGAACTACATAAGCTCATTTTGTTAACAATCGTAACTTGTATAATTTGGACCCTTTTAGTCATTTGGAAACTGTTGTATGGTTTCTATAGAAAATCCTGGAGATATGGCATGAAGCATAAAACTGCATTTCTAATTCATCTGTCTGTTACTGAGTAGCAGCCTGCTTCTTCATAAAATTCAGTTGTCTGTGATTACCTTAAGACAGAAGAAAAGCTTAAAACATTTCAAGAATATGGAGAAAAGATGCCTAGGAAATAATTTTTACATTACCAGTGAAAAGACATATAATGCATTTTTCTACAGATCTAAGTTATGGCTGACAGTTTTGTGAAGCTTTATGTATTTCCACACTTGAGAATCAGCACCCTACGAAGAACAACTCTAAGACCAACTTTAAAGCAGGAAACATTGCAGTCACTTGTATGTCCCTCACATGAATCATCAATACCTAACCATGAAAGGATGCAAGTTCCAGCAGCCTACTGTTTCAATACATACTCAAATTATATCTGACAAGTGAACATTTTATACGGGTCTGACCAGCAAAACATCTGCCTGCCTTCACCTCTCAGCACTCTCTGGCTTGCAGCTGAGCATCTAAATAGGACAACAGAACTGTGGTGTTTCTCCATTTGCAAATGCATTACATGTAAACAGTGATTACAATGTGCTTAGGTACTGTAACAACTATGAAAATATCCCACATAATTTCCTATGAGAAATTCAACCACTGACATCTGCTACTGTTTGGGAGTCACATCATAAAGAGCCACGTGTAACTAAAGTTCTGTCAAATTACCTGTGCTTTTACATCATGACTTTCAAAAGGAAACCTAGTGTCATAGCAGTGGTGATAGACCAAAGCCCCTGCTGAACAAAATATGTATCAGGAGCTCTTTTGGCATGACCTGTTCCACTGATAAGTCCCCTATTGTTGCAGAGCTCAGGATCAATTACAAAGCCACAAACTCAGTGAAACATTTGGAAACAGTTTCTAAAGATTTATGTAAGCCCCCCAGGGAGACAGCAATAGCTGCAGAAACTTATTACAAGGGTCTCCAGAACCCATTTCTAAGTTCTTTCGTGCATCTGTCACCTTCCCTCCTGCTCCCACCCACTTCAGGATTCAACTGCCCAGTAACTTACAAAAACAGAACTATGTGTAGCTGTGCCAAATACTCTGGGAAGAAAAAGCAACTGGCTTTTTCTAGACTAAAATGTTGCCCAAGGTTAATTTCAGCAAGGAGTAGCATATGACAAGGAACATATTTTTTAGTTGAACAGTGGGAGTTGTTTTAGCTTAATACACTTTCTGAAGTGTGCTATCACTATGACAAATATACATCTTCACAAGGACAGCTTTGTTAGAAGTGTTACTGATAAGAATCGGAGAGAGCGACGGAAATCGCAGTCTTCACAGAACTGATCCTGAATCTAGAAATGTTATGGTTTAAATACACGAGCAGATGGCATTTAAATAAGTTAGAAGAAAAGAAAAGGAGAATTCATATACAACAAGAGAGACCAGGGAAAGCAAGTTTAGCAGTACCTGCCAGAGATCTCCACAGAATTTTAATTAAGTGATTCTTTAAATGTCCATATACCATTTTAAGAAGCTTGCTAGCAGCTTGCCAGCACACAGGAAGCAAGGTGGGGCGAGGGGGAAATGCACAATGGTAATCCACTTGTTAAAATGAAAGTTGTTCAGCCATCTTAATATTTTCATTGTTACACTGCAAATCACTGGTTTCCTTAATGTAAAAATGAAGTTGCTTCAGGCATGGAACTGCAAACGTAGCATAATTCATTGTGTTGGGATATTTTTCAGTTACAATATCCTTAGCTAAAGCAATAAGAGGTGAGCACATACATCCCTTTGAATTTCAGTAGCTTACAGAAACTAGCTAGTACAGGTGGAAGGTTTATAACTAAGCCAGCAGAATCTAGATAGATTTATTCAGCTCAGTAGCTATATACTTTTTCACATCTTTTGTATGAACAGAAATCTCAGGCCTACTTAAGTCCCACTTTAATGTGTTATGATCTTTTCAAGACACTGTCATAATCCCTTGAAAGAAGCTCCTTGTGCTCTTTGCTGATATTTGAAAATGTATCTTCTTTACATCTGTATCTATAGGGTTTTTTTACAGAACAGAAGTAAGATGTGAAAGCTCATTTTTACACATCTACAGAAAGACTTTTAACTGTTTCTAATATTCAGGATATTTTCAATAGGCGGCAACTTTTTTCCAACTCCTACTGCACCCGTAATGCATATCTTTTAGATTTACTAGGAAAAATATTAGATTTGTGTGTGTGTGTATGTATTTCCCTCATCTATTTTATTTATGGCACAAGGTTCATAGTGAAGAAGAATGTTCTTAGTAGGGCCAATTATGGAGTTGTCATGATCTTCACATTACATTATGTGTGAATAAGGTAACATTTTAAAATACATACATGCATATTTCAAAACCAGCATAAGAAAATAAACAAAGCCAAATACAAATCAGTTTAAGTAAGGCAGTGGGAAAAGTGTTTTCTCATCAGTTTTGCCTAGTGAAACTTCTGTTTCTCGATGCAATATATTTGCTGACCTCAAATCAGCATCTAATGGAAAACAAACTTTGTCACAATACCATCTGGAGAGCATAACAAACTATCCCAAAGGAGCACAATCCTTCTAAAATTGAAAACATGGAGAGTTAACAGGAACATTTCTTCAGTGCTGCAGAGGGGGGGAAAAAAAAAAAAGGAAAACAAAAAACCAAAAACTCAATTGTTTTTCTTCTCACTTACTTTTAGCAATGATACCAATATGAAAAATAAGTAAATTCACATACTCTTAAAGTTCCTAGTAATCAGCAATAAACTGTTAGCAGTATTTTTTAAAATGCTGTGAAAACAATTGCTATCTATGCAAAAGGAACAACACAGTCCAAATATTGTTAAAATCTCCTTTTAGTCTTTCTGCATGGAAGTTGTCATTCCAGCCATTCAGACTTTGAGTAAGTGGCAGAAGGTACAGATTACCCCTGAAACTACAGTTAAGCATCCCAAATCAGTTTGCTAACAACTCTTCAAACAACAAGTGCCTTCAGTGAAGGAGAGATGCAGGAGAGATGTCTTTTAAGGTTTTCTTGCCTGTCTTGACCAAGGAAATAGGCTATAGTGTGACTTTCAGGTTAAATAAAACTGTGCTTCTGTATTTGTTTTTCTGCCATGTAGCTCTGAGCTTTGCATGATAACTTTCACAGTGTCACACCACCCCAGAAAGTAACTCTCATGGTATCCTAATGACATATAGACCCTATCCTATAATAAAAACTACTGTTCATAATGCCTATACAAACATGAAGTTTATTGTGTACCAAAGGCCTAAGCTTTTCCTACATACGCTCCTCTAAGATAAAGCTACAGTTGCTTGTATAAAAGGTCTCAGCTGCTGGTCAAAGTCTCTGATGAACCCTCTTGACTCTCAAATCAAACAGGTTATTAAAATTGTTCTGTAGCCTCTCTTAAAAATAAAATTAGTTCAAAACCTGGACATGGTCCATCAGGTATAAGAGCCCTGCTCAGGCAAGTGAAAGGAACTATAATGAAAACCACTTCAGTCACAGCTATGTAAAAAGTATTTTGGATTCATGAGCTTTTAGACATTTAACCATCTCATACCAGCTAGAAGTTCACACAGTATTCTGGTGATTCCGATAATTTCTATGAGATTTCTGTGCCTGTCAAAGATCTTACCCCATTTTATAAATCATACAGAAGTGCTCACCTTGTCTTTTATCCATCTAAAAATCAGAGATCAAATTTAAACTATCCAGATTAGTTTCCTCTCTGTGTAGTCAAAAGAGATGGCTTTACTGGTACCTTCTCAGTCAAGATTTATTTTTCCTAACTCATGATAAAATGCATCATTTTCTGAAGGCATGTGTGTTTCTAACAAGGTAGAGAACTAAGAATAGACACTGCTGAAATTCAGTGCACCCACTTCTACATTGGTACTAACCGCTCAAATGACATACTGAAGAGCAGCTTGGGAAAAATCCATTTACATTCAGGTGAAGGATTCTCCTGGCTCAAAGACAGCCCTGACATTTCCAGGGAATCTCCCACAATCCCACATCCTATTACCCTCTCATAACAACATTACCCTCTGGTATGTTTTTTTTCTTTTTTTCTTTTTTTTTAATTACTCATTTAAAAGCCAAGTTGCTTTAGCCGAGTAGCCAGCGGGGATATTGTCAGACTTGGTCACCTTCTGTTTACTATGGGCTGACTGAACTGCTACTGGCAATAAAACTCCTGTCTGAACACTCTCCTTATTTGAGAGGTATGGACTCTATTAATAATAGAATTCACAATTAAGAGGGGAGGGAAATCACAACACAATGAAAAGAAAACATTCCATTCAGAAGGGGATTATTTCCACCAGGGCCCATTCATCTTTATTCTATATAAAGCTACTTTTTTCCTATACATAACTTTTCCCATCTCCTGCAAACAATATCAGACTTGCCATGCTAATGCAACAGAGAGAGATCAGGTACCCCTTAACAAACTACCAAAACCTATTAGAATGCCCACTGTGAGGCATATTAAACTCACTAATGGAAATAATTGGTTTATTATTTGAAATAGTTTAGAGCAATATAGTAAGTCCTAAATGATGACTATTTTTTCCCTCCTTTGTTAACATCATACTATGGATTGATTTCCTATGTGGTTTGTTTCAGTTTAGTAATTCACAGTTCCTTTTTCTGTATCAAAGCATTGTTCTGAGAAAACACATTGCTTTTCCCTATGGCTGGAGCTGGAATTTTCTTTCCCCTGGTGTCCTGACCAGTTTCTGTTTTGAAGTGCTCACAGCTTAGAAATAAAAAACACCTTGCACCCCAAAGCCACACCCCAAATCTCAAAACAGAGGCTTCAAAGGCCAGGGAAAAAGTGACAGTTTTTCCATGTAGGAAAGATCTGTATCAACAAATAGTCATCTGTGTGCAGAAGTGTTATGCTTACTTCAAGTCGTTGGTCAAATAGTAGGTTTCAACTCTGCTGCCTAAACATGGGTGACAGCCCCCACTGAGATGGTCAAAGCTATTAAACAACAGTAAATCCATGTGAAACTGTCAGGTATGGGCCAGCCATGGCCCAATAGAATCTCATCTGGAGGCCAGCAGTACATTAGCTAAGAGTTCTCAGGATACCCCATGGCATTTAATAGTACCAGCTAATTATGTTTAGGCACATGAATCAAGTTCTTAGAGCCTGTTCTCCCACCCTTCCTCATTCCAAAAGTACTGATTAATGCTTTAATTTTATAGACAAAGAAGAAAAAACAAGCTATCTTAATTGGTGGTGTACAGTAATTTCGGTTCAGAGTTGGACAGGTGGCAGGAAGCCTCACCTTGCTAGACAGAAAGTATGAGGGTAGAATTGTGAAATTTTTAGCATAACTTAAGCAGAAAATGGAGGCAACAACATGGAGGTTCACCCTAGAAGGAACAACAGAGACAGGAGGAAGGACAAACGAAGGGGAAGAAAGCAGTAGCACAGAAAGTGCTGATGGAGATGATGGAAGATCAAGCAGGGCAGAAGGCAACATTGCAATGAATAGGTTAGGAACATGTCCAAGAGTCAAGCTAATAGTAAAGCACTTAAATCAAAATGAACAGTAAATCACTAGTGCTCACAGCAAGTCACCTGGCTAACATAACAACAGCATTTCAATACTTTTTCTCTGGGCCTGCAATGACTCACACTGCACCAGGCAGCAGCAGTTCTCTCTCACCAAAATATTCAGTCAACAATCAGGGAATGGAACAGAGGTATGTGAGTTTCTTTTAAAAATCAGAACGGGAACATTCCCCTGCTAAACTTCTTCATTCTAATGGCTGAGCTATTTCTCACATCATAAGAAAGAGTTTAAATTCTTCAGGGACACACTTTAAAAACTGAATCCTGTTCTCCAAAAATACTCCATGAGCAAATGTTAATGGTCCAATCTTGTCTTCCATTGTGCAGCATGCTCACTAAATCCCTTGGAAAATCATTTTCTGAGACTTTGCACTCACAACTTCAAAGTGTTTTATGCAGTATAATGAAAACAAAACCATATAATTTTTGCATGAAGCAGGTAATTAGTATCCCAAACATACCTGTAAAGGAAAAAAATCCACCAAACAATAACCACATAAAACATATCAGATGAAACTCCAAAGTTTACTATACAGCAAATCTACAGAAAAATATTTTTAAGTCTGAAAATATATTCACTTGGGGGTGTTGGTGGAGGAGAGGCTGGACATGAGCCAATCTGGTCTGTATCAAAAGCAGTGTGACCAGCAGGGCGAGGGAGGGGATTCTGTCACTCTACTCCACTCTCATGTGACCCCAGATGCAGTGGAGTCTTGGAAAAGCCAGTCAGCCTCTCCACCTCAAACCACTTACAACTAAAGAATCACAGCTGTCCACATGCCAAGAGTGCTTGATTACCTTATCATTCCCCACAGTGTGACTTTTATTCTGACCTTTGAAGCCTCTCTTTTAAGGTGTTTTTTGAGTTTTGGGGTTTTTTTTCTTTTTAAATTTCTAGGCTCTGTTCACTTCAAAACAGCAACTGATCAGGGCTTTAGGGGGAAAAATTCAAGACTATTCCAGTCTCAAAGACCCTCATAAGAAAAAGCTCTATGCATGCAAAGCACTTTTTTGTACAGTGCAAACAGGATTAAAACTAACTGTGATATAAATACATAAATATTTTGTAATCACTAGCCATAGGAATATAATTAAAAACCCTTCTGCATATCTTTTTAGATTAAATAAAATTCAATACTTTATCTACCCATCATTTTAACTAAGGTTTATAATGATAGTATTATAGTCTTGGAAAAATCTAGGTTTTTTTAAAAGACATTCTTTATTTTTCATAAATTAAATTAATATAAAAATTATTGAAACCTTAAACAAGCACCTTCCAGTTCAGAGTATGGTGTAGGAAAAAATGCAGAGACCCACATGCTAAGTAGAACTTTTAACTGTGGAAATTGTTAATTCAAGTTAGAGAAATTCCCAATTCACATTCATTACCAGAATTCACATCAATTGGAAAACAAATCTACTTTTCCAGTGCATTCAGAAGGCAATACAGACCACATAAGATGTAAAAAAATCTCAGCCACAGCCATCTGATTGCATGTAAGCACAGTTAGAAAGCCTAGTCACCAACAGTCAGGTAGTCAAGAGCAACAGGAGGAAGTGGTTCCTACAGAGAACACTGGCTGATGTATTATAAACTCAGATAAGAAACACTAGTTCAAATGCCTTGGAAATGGACCTCAGTGACTCAGAATTGATCAAATGAACACAGATCTTTCTGATACAGCAACACATCTGAAGAGCCTACATGTCCTCAGATACTCCTACCATATAGAGAGTTCAAATGGATGAGACATAGATGACTAAGTGCTTGGCCAAGGGTGGCAGGTCTGTTGTCCAGGGAGAATCACCTATGGTTCCAACTCTAACACACACACACAGCCCCACACACACCACTGACACTAATAATGTCTCACTCAGTAGCTGCTACAGAACCTCTTTAGGTTTAAGCTTTTTCTTGTTAGAACTGGAAAGTACCTGAAACAATTTTTTTAAAAAAAATCTACGTTTGAAACAGAACATTTTCTATAAAACTGTTGACATTAAAAAGCTTTCCAAAGTACATTCTTCATTTTTAACTCCCACTTTCACATTTAGAAGTGAAATTAAAAAGTTTGTAAATGCCCCCCCCCCAAAACAAAATTCTCATTTTTCTTAAAACCTTAATAAAGTACTCAATCCTTTGCAGTGGTGACAGCAGTAAATCAGGTGAGTCCTAAGCTTTAGGAAAGTCCAGGTGCATTTTCAGTATCAACGCATCTTCCTGATGCACGAGCTTTTTCCACTGCCATCACTAATGCTGTTTTATCTTTTCATTTCGGAAATTCTTCAATACTACTGCAAAATTCCTTTCACAGACAGATTACAGTATTACCATTTTTAGTCCTTCTATTCACCCATCAGACTACTGTCCCTAATCTTCTAACCTTTGGAATTTTTTTTCAAGTTTAAAACAAAAATAAAAAATCAGCATTCTTTTGGGTTAAAGATATCAGCACATGCTTAAACATAGCAATCAGTGGTTGGATGAACTGGAACAAATATACCTGTATTAATATGCAAATAAAATTTTAAAAAATATTTACATCACTGAGTTTAGACATTTTTCTTCCCATGTTTACATTAAATAAATTCAACCTTGCTGTATTATAAAAAAATTATGCTCTACAGTAATTATTTTCATAGTATCGCTACTGAATAGCTAAAGTCTTCAAGCAGCATTTCCTATTAACAATTTTACTACAAATATTTGATGAAAAAATACAATTTTACTTGTGACTATTCCTCCTGTTCTGTTCCAAAAAGATCCAAACTGGAATATATTCACTTACAATGAGATATTTGTAAAAGATATGCCACAGCATAATGACAATGGATATAGCATGTTGAGTTTAAAGACCATATGTTACAATTTTGAAAGATACTATGAAGCAGATACAGTTACTACTGCTGCTGCCAGCTGGCATGCTCAATAAACTACCTGAAGTAATGATGTTTGGATGTTTAGATGATCTTTAAGATCCCTTTCAACCCAAACCATTCTATGTTCATCTTTTCTATTCAACAAGTTCTTGACTATTTTTTCCCCCTCTAAATTTTTGGCTCTGGTAAGCCTAGAACTTCCTTTACAAAACATTATTAATATGCTTGAAGACATATATGAAAGTATACACAGAAAGTTTGTGTATACTTAAATATGCCATATGCTTGTTTAACCCATCTGCATATTTCTCTAGGAGAACACTGCCTGTAATCTGTTATTAAAAGACACCAAGAAATAAATGTCACAACATACTTATAAAAATATTAATGCAATACCCTCATCTAGAAATATCAATTACATTATCTATCTCCTACATGATTAGCTGTAAGTCCAATAAACCTACTCAGCAGGCAAGGGATTTAATGAAATAAACCTTGACTTCCTGGGAGGATCACCTGTGGTTCCAACTCCAACACTTCTGATCAAATACATGCTTTCTTCCTGCTGCTGAGCAATAGGCTTTTCTGAATCTTTATCAAACATGCTCCAAAGGAGGGAAGTTGTAATAATACTGTGGAAAGTATTTAAATGAGTAGGACAACTACTGATTGTGGTGAAAGGGAGGATGAGAAAAACCCGTTTTTAAAAAATAATAGAAATTGATGGGGTTTACATTTAGGTCACAGAAAAACAAATTCACGGCAATTGTTTCAATAAACAACTAGACAATTAAGCTTGCCTACTAATCATCATTAATAAGCCATATGCACCATAAAAACAAAAAAAAAAAAAACCCAAACCGACAGTCTTGCACTGCCACAGGTTCCCAGTTTCCACTAATATTTTCATTTCTGTTCCCCACTTCAGGCTGAGGCACCAAGGTAAAAATATTACAGAACAAACATCTTCCAGTGGCTATCTCATAGAATTAAGGACCAAAAGAGAGAACAACCGAAAAACAAAGAAAAAACCCAGCCCACTTATCAGTGAAAGGTCTCGGGTTCTCTACCCATTGTCTAACAAACATAAATACTGTTTGCTTCCTGCTCCTTTCAGTTCCAGGTAGAAGAAAGCACAGTCTGGCTTCCCTTCCTCTACAAGGAAAAATTTCTTACTTCCTGATCCTTCTAAATTAAACCAAACATTCCTTAACTTGAAATCCAATACATTACAGTCTTAAAATTCCATTAAAATAGCTGACTTAATCTCTCATTTCTGTGTTAACTTCACATTCTTTGGGAAATCTTACCTAATTTTGGCAGGGAATAGGGCACTTTAAAATAATCTTCATAAAACTCAATGAGTCTCCTTGTAATATTTAGAGCATAGTCCCCTGATCCTCTTCGGATTGCATCAGGCCTTGCATATAACCGTACCTGTTAAAAAACAAAGCAAAAGTCCAATTTCAGCATCTGCCTTTTAAACCTATCCTACCTGCAGAGGTGAATGAATTACTCTAAGGTTGCTATGAGGTGGCAGGATTATTCCCTTAAAGCCATATATGACTGTCATACATTTGTCAAAACATGTCATAGTTGAAAACCAGAACTACCACAATTAAAGTTGCAAAGTTCAGAAGTCACAATCTCCTACTTATTTGTGTTGCCAAATAAAAAACTGAGCACTCCTTGTATCAAAATAAATATTCGAAGAAAAAACATGTGTTTGCTAGAGATATGATGGAAGAGTGGATTAGTATAATGGCTCTCTGCCTACACTGAATGTAGGCAGGATGCAGTGACTCCGTAGGGGACAAGTTCATGGTTTGTTAAAGGCACATTATATCAAGCCCTGAAAATATTAGTAGACTGTGAAGAAAAAAAATAATCGTTCTTTTTTCTTTTCTCCGGCAGTGACACCGTTACTCTCCATGAGCTATGGGAAGACTGCAAAAACAACCATTTCTAAGCTCATTCATGTACACAAACAATTAACATTCCTGAAACCTCCATGACTGCTTCAGGCCTCTGTATTCAGAAAGCAGTAAATTAAAGCTATTTATATAAGCCACAGACTGCTCTGTTCAGTATAACACAGCTCACGCATTTCACTACCTGGAGTGAACCAAGTGAACAGAACTCACCTTCATAATTCAGCATCCAAGTGTGACCCTGATTAGGGAGATAGCAGAAAGCACTGCCAGGTTATTCTCTCTTCCTTGTCCTTACAGTCCATAGTGCTTCCTTCATGCAAAGATGACATAGAGCTGAGAACTGCTAACCAAGAAGGGGATAGAAAGGAGAGCCACTCTCCGTTCTCCCTCCTCATACCTTGCCTGATGGAAGTAGTGTGTGCTTTGTCTCTAGCGACTGTGGCAGAAGGTCTCTCCCTGCAGTACATAATGACCTGACATAAATGAGACTCTACTAAATGTCAGTCCTAATAATAATATCTGACTCGCCAGTACTTTCTGTGGTAGGATTAAATCCTAGCCAGGGTTCCGAGGACAGCAGTAAGGCAGAAATCAGAAAATATCAACGCAAACATGAAGGAGAAATATCAGCTTTGGAATGTTTCTAAATGCTCTCTTCTGGACTAAGAAAAGCCAATGGGATTTTTGGCTTCAACAAAAGTATTACCAAGTATTGCTTTACTGCTCTTGTCCTGAACCAGTTCAGTTATCCAAGGGAAAACCAGATATCAAGCCTAAGTACAGTGCACCTGTCAATTCTGTTTTAATCCACTGTCTCTTGGGTTTCAGTATGGAGACACATTATTTGCTTCATTACAATGACATCTTTGTATTTAACCTTTGTGTTGTATTAGACTCGGTGCACAATGAACCATACATAGTTATCATCCGTAATGTAAAACAGGTAACAGTGTAACCTGATGAGATATGTAATAAAGCAGACTTCTTATAATCACTACTTGAAAGCACATAGATCAATATCTGAACTCGTCCAAATCACTATTTTTATTTATTGCTTCCTTTCAAAGTTAACAGTGACATGTACATTAAATGTTCCCTTATCTACTAAACCAAAAACAGGTTTTAACAAAATAGCTATTAACCACAGAGTTTATGGAAGAATGTTAAGAATCACAATTAGATTTGTGATGAACACTGTTTTGTATCATTAAACCTTTATACACAATTTTGCATAATTGCTTTACTGGCACAGTTGACTGTATCAGCAAATTAGGGAAAAAAAAGAGTCAGTCAACCAAGTATGCACGAAATCATTCAATTTGACAGTGGCCAAATCTGTCCATAATAAGAAAGAGGACAACAGAAGGGAAGAAAATAACAGGCAGATAGAAGAAAAATCAAGGTTCAACTTATTGCATTACAATGAATGTCTTCTGGCAAATATAGAAAAGGCATTTAATGGTGTCTGAGATGGAGCCAAGGTACAAAAGCTGCAATGCTGCAAACTCTCATTTTGTCTCCTGCCTAACACTGAATGTAGTTTTATTTTGCCCGTAAAGTTTCCCTGGGTGCCTCTCTGCCTGCCCAGAACAGCTCTGGACTGACAGGCATCCATGGCTCACACCAAGGTCACCCCTAAGCTGGAACACAGTTCAGGAATTACCCGTGCCTTTGCCCAGGTCTCTCAGGGGCTTTGAGGCAACAGATATTGTCAAAGCAGTCAACATCTTCAAACACTGGGTCTTGCTTCTGCCTTTCACCCAGCAACCACTGAGCATGAAATGTACAGACAACCTTAGACACACCATCACAGACCTACCCTGGCCTCATAAATTCCCTCTTGGTTAGCAGAGGGCTACCACAGAGGACAGTCTGTGACACTCTGCCTACCTGGCTAACTGCTTTGGATGACACATTCTGAGGTGTCATTCACAACGTGAGGAGCTTGGTCCAGAGTTCAGTCTAAAGGCTGGCACGTATAAGTTTGAAACTGAAGCCCCTAACTTTCACACACTGATGTTTTTTAATGTGTATGGGCTTATCTTGACCATATCTTACCTCCAAATCCATCAAATGGGGACTATATTATTTCCTTCATTTATAAGAAGATTCTTGGTGTAAAGTAATGGACTATAAAGATTTATATTCTGCTCCAAAGAGGAACTTAAACAGAATGACGACTAAGATATGAGATCTGTTTAGAATAATTTCTTTGTTTGTTTACTACTTTCATTTCAAAAGGCAGGTAGGTAGTGTTAGTTTAAAACTGCATTGGACTGAACAATAATGCCCACTTGTTATATACTTTCCCACAGGCTGTTTGATCACTGTACTAAGAATTCAATTTTACGGTAATTTAAATAAGAGAAAAAATAAACTTTTCTGCAGGGTCAGGCCTAAATATATATATTAAAGCAGTACATGTTCTCCTACAAAAGACAAACAGGTTTCTTGCATAAGTGCATAATTCATCACTCACTGCAATGGCACCTACTGCCCTGCAAATATTATTAATGCTCTTTTTCATAATCTTTGCAAGATTAGGTTTGACTATTATTTTCATGTAAGAAAGTGGAGAACAAAGAGAGACTAATTCTGGGTGCCTATCTGGACATCTCTTAATGTCAATTATATTTAACAGTTTTATTGCACATATTTAAAGCACTGTTCCCATTATATCTTACTTCAGTGGTGAACACTTCATACAAGCTTTGGCCACAGGTGTCTTAGTTTGGGCATTAACAAAATCAGTAATACACGATTAATGACTAAATGAGACTGTGTCAGTTTATGTGATTTACTTGGCATCTCACAGCAACTCTGGTGGCAGAGGCAGGGAGGGAATTCAAAGCAGGCATTCATCCTTGTGACCACTTAACAACCTGCACCAAGCACCCTTCCACATTTGGGAATTAATAAGGTAGGTTCTGTTTGGACAGCAGGTATATTAACAGCACACTGCCAGTGTTCTGATGTAGTATAGTTCCCTGTGTCCCTCATTGAAAAATACCAGAAAAATGTTATGAGGAATACTATTCATAATGACACTGTCATAATACCTATGAAAATAACAAAGTTTACACAGTTAACCTAAATTCTAGGGGTTTTTCTCAGCCTCCTTTACATCTGTGTTTGCAACCACTACCAATTTTTCAACAGGAGTTCTGACTACTAAGAAGAAAAATTCAGCCCCCTCATTTTTCTCTCAAACTGTCAAACTGACTGCCTCCTTCCCTACCACAAGTTTGAGCAACTAGGTTTGTACCTGCAGTCCTACAGCGCAGACCTCCTCTCTATAAGACTCTGTTGTTAATAACTCTAAAATTTATTAGACATTCTAAATTAAATCTCCGCAATGTATATTTTCTCATTCTTTTCTAAAGTGGGCAAAAATGTGAGTTATTTCCCTTTGTTTGCCTTCCAGAAGCCCTGAGTAGTTTCATAAGAACTTTAAATAAACACAATACTCAGTCATGCTCAGATACTATTTCCAAAAAGAAATCATCCTGAAGGATTATTTAAAAAATATTAGTAACCTCACTCAAATTCTTAGAATTATTTTGGCGGCTTTATCAGAAAAAATACTAAAATACTCCTGAAACTTGTATGGTAAATTCCATGTATTTGTTATAAGTGATCAATAGCCTACTCCTCTATAGTTAGTCAAAAGTATTTGCTATATAAAACAGCATACTTTTACAAACAATTTGTACATATTGCAACATTTTCTCAAGTCTCTCTTAGTATTTCAGCATTTGCTACATAAACTAAGTCAAAGAAAACTTATAAATATTTGTAATACCACGTTGCCAGCACAGATAAATGTGACTGTAAAATGAGAACTGCTTCCATTAGAGAGTCATGATATATGCTAAGAAATGTGCAACATATTTAAAACAAATCACATCTAACTGAAGTCAGGTTATTAACTACAGCGCATGAGAAAATCTTCATGTCTACAGCAAGTAAAAATTATCCATCAAAAACAAAGTTAACACTTAAAAAGGAGAGCTATTCTTGTCTTATTACTTCAGAGTGCTTAAAAAAAATGTGAATTAGTAACTATGTGCAAGGTACAATGGGTAAAATTCTGACAAGTACAACTCTAGAGAGCAACACACATCTTAATTTCTATTGTATGTTCACCAAAATTATTTCCATTATACCAAAGACTAGTGATAATTTCACCACATAAAAAACAGAGGAACAGGTTCAAAAGAAGTAGAACCGTTCTATTTTGAAATTTTTAAATCACTACTTTTTTTTTTTTTTTTTTTTTGCATTAAAATGTAAGTGAAAAGGAGAAGAGGATTAAATGGATGAAGAATTGAAGAATTGTAAGGAAAAATCTGCAGTAATTTTTTCACATTATATTAAATACTTCGGGTCAAACCAAAGGGTTTTTACAGTTCTGCAATGCAGGTAGGAGGAATATGGAATACATTCAGCATTTTGATCATGGAAATAAAAAGTAAAAATCCATTATTTACACGTGTCTAAGTGCAAAAAGACTGTGGGTCCTACCTTCTCCCCTACAGGAATTCAGTAAAGATAGTGGAAGACCAGAGAGAACTGCACAATGTTCTCCCTCTGGCACAAGAAGACACTAAAAACCTTTGCCACAAGGCTGCCAACCTGCTTTCCCAGGGAATTAAGGAACTTGACAACCTGGCAGAAATCAGGATGTTACAGTAAGAAGTTTGCATGCCTGAAGCATGCCATACACCAGAGCCTACCTCTTACTTTAGAATTAAATATGCACTTCTACATTTGAAGCCTGCTTTTGAAGACATTATTCTCTGTGTCACCTTCCATTTCATGTGTGCAGCCCCTTTGAAACCTTTGTTCTTGCAGTGGTGTTATCCTTTTAGGGGAGTACCACCTTGCTTGATATCGAGACATTTGTATTCTTTCATTTGTTGTTATAGTAAAGTTTACTGATCACAATAATCCTCTGTAACAGTCTGCATTCATTCTGCAAGGCATCTTTTCTTTAAATGTTTTGCCATCTTTTCCACGTCTTAAGACCACTCTAATTGCCATCACTGTGTTCCCCAGTGCCCTGGGGGGAATCGCAGCTCGCTGGATGAGGAATCCTGCTCCAAGGAAATAAAGTGCACCTCTATTTTAGCAAGGAAAGGCTTGTTTTCACAAGCAGATGGCTCATCAGGCTCTAAAGGCCCGATCCACTGACTTCAGCTGAATGATTCTGATTAACTACAGGGGCTTTCAGACATTCTGGAGACATGACTGGTCCAGCCTCTGGGCTAGGGACACTTTGGCCAAGGCAACCTTCACCAGTAGCATCTGCCATGTGTACAGTCCATGTTTTTAGATCACCACTCGAGCAGTCCTTGTTAGTCAGTTGCACAGGAAGGAAAAAAAAAAAAAGTTCTTTAAGTAAAGGGCTGCATTTTGGTCACAGCCACTGATAGTTCAGATCATGAGAAGCAGGACTGGATCTTATGTTTCTATCTCATGTGCTGTAAAGAAAACAGCTCTCTGAATCTTGAAAACAGCCTAATGCAGAATTTACACAGTGGTAACAATGCTGCATCTCTGTCACAGAACCAGGTGCAAGGTCAGCTTTGAGGCTGACAAGATGAGAAGATGCAAATATAATCCTAACCCTTGTATGAAACCATCTGATACCACAGATATTGCCAACCATCTTACCAGAGAAAACCACTCCCAAAAGTAGCCACTAGCATGGAAAGCCTTTCCGCACCTCTGAATGCTGTCACATCACATAGGCGTGTGGAACCAAAAGAGACTTGAGCCTTGCTCTCATTTAGCTTCCCACTATTAGAGCATCTCTCCAAGCAAACATGGCTAATGTTCCAAGGCTGGCATATACCTGTTTTGCTAACGTCTTGATGTACCCCTCTCCTTTCTCCTGTCTTCCATCCATTTTGCTACCTGTACTTCAGTCTGAATAGGCAGAGTAAATGAGGGTATGGAAAATGAGCAGAAGTCTGGTGACAACCGTAAGTCTTGTTTTCTCAGGCAAGCATGGATTAGGTAACCTTGTATCAACACAGGAATCCACAATTAAGGATAGTTATCCCTCCCACCTACTTCGCACAGAATTAAAAGTAACTTTGTCAGGTGTTTTAAAGCAGCTTAGAGTGCTTTCCCATTATGAAACAGATGTTTCTGCTCATCAACTGGTGTCAGCAAAGCCATCCTGGGAATAATGTCTGTTCTTTAATCCTTTCCTCAAAGCCAGCAAACTCCACATAAAGCACTGTTCTTGGGAGGCCCCTCCAAACAAGTTCCAGTCCTCTGTGTGACTATACCCACAGGTTCAGCCCAGCACTGGTACATCTGGGATCTTAAAATGATTTAAAAATCTCAGTTCAGAAAGGGCTTATGAGTAAGTTTAATTTAAAATACGTGTTTAAATTCAAACATGCCTTTACATGGTATAGTTACAGAAGGCCCTAACATTTCAACAGAGCAGTCACTTTCAAACTTTATAAAGGGGGACAAAATAGTGGTTTGCCCTTTACTTCACCTGTAAGACTTCAGCAGCCAGTGACACTCTCAGCTGAAAAACACACGCATTGCCTCTGTACTTAGAAGCTTCAATTTACTTGATAATCTGAAATCTTTTATCATTGTTTTGCTCACTGACTATTGTAGGCACAGGTATTGCTTTTACTAATGTTACAGAGATAAAAATATGGTTACATCACACATTTAATATAGCAGACATGTCTAGATCCAACAGCCTCAGCTGTGAACTCCCTGGATCACTTCTGCAACCAAGGCATTGCATCTCAAATGGGTTTTTAAATGTGATAAATTCAAAATAAATAACAGTTTGCTACACACACAAACAAGCTACAGGCCAGGCTCCGCTAAGAATGTGTATGAATTGTTTCACATGTGCACATACCTCCAGAAGTTCTGCGTGGTGCAAATGCAATAAATTTTGCAACATTGATAAGTAAAGGAGAGAGAGGTGGCTGTACTGAAATACCAATTTTGCTGTAGTGAACATAGATGTGATAATGGGAAGAAATTACAGAAGAATTACAGAATAATGAATCTCCTATTCATTATTCATCATGGACAATACTCAAAAAAGACTGCATGATAATGAAATGTGCTTATTGAATACCGAAGGAACAGCTCACCTTTGTAAGATGATTTTACTCCAAACTGAGCACTGCACTGAGCCTTTTTTGAATATAAATAAAACAAAACATGTTTAAGAAATTGAAGAATTTTCTTAGAGCTAGCTGAAACCAATGAGCATTCAATGACCTGATACTTTCTTAGGAAACACCTTCGCTGGAGATTGGACGGAACTCTTTTTTATAGTAAGCACAAATCGTCTTGGAATCCTCATTTGAGACTGGTTTAACAGACCAGTTAAAACAAGAGAAGTCATCACTAAAAATAAAGTGTATATGAAAGAAATGGTCACTGAGGGAGCTACAGCAGTAGAGAGATATCTCAGGAAACTAAATGCAAGCACTGGGGGGCATGAACATTGTTGCAGGGCAAGAGAAAGAGGCTTTGAACAGAAGTAATTTATATTCCTGGACAAACACTTTTAGCATAACCCTGAAGGAGAAAGAAGTGAGAGAAACTTCTGGAGTTCCAGGTGACAGTGGAAAAATTAGGAATATTAAGCAAAGGGATTGCCAGGTATTTTCAGAGGTGTGAAAGAGGGCATGGGACAAGCATCTAGTTGTCTCATCAATTTCTGATCTGAACCAAAACAAATGCAAATGCTCCAGCCAAAGGTGCAACAATATATTCTACCAGGAGGCAAAACTGTCATGCCGACATGCTGCAATTTCTAACTTGAGATCATAAAATACTTTGGAAAGTTAATGAGCTGCACTCACATATAAATCCAACCAGTGCTCAGCTGGCATACAGTAAAATACTGGCTATGTCACTGACCACAGTGCCATTAAGATTAATTTAGAGCACTTAGAATCTCTATCATCTTGTTGAAATGGCTCAGAGACAGAAAGTGAACATGTTAACAACTAATGTAGAACAAATTTAATTGCAGACACCATTTCATAGCCATTTCAGCCAACTAAGACTGCCACAATCTCACTACCACATACTCAGTCATTCAGGTTCAACTCTTCTATTACATCAGCACTAGAGTTCACCTCCTCTCACAACAACCTGCCAGCCAGATGAGTCAGCTAACTACACTAACCAGGTGGGTAGTGTCCAGGTAGCCCAGCTTCCTCACCTGGTCACCATGAGTTCAGAGCTAAAAACAGCATGAGAACACATTTGTGGAGAGAAGAGAGGACCATGACAGGAGAGAAGAGAGGACCATGACAGACTGGTTACAGATAAATTTGAGTTATTACAGAACTTCAGCCTAGGAGCAAGGTTCAAATTCTTCTGAAGTGCTATTGCAGGGAATTCAGTGTTTAAACTGTTGAGATTCCCAGTGGTTAAAGCTTCTTGCAGTCCTTTGCAGGTGTAAAACATCAGCATAGCTTTAAGTAACAAAGCACAAAGATTTACATTATTTACCTATTACACATAAAAGTTCTGTATCACAACCCCAGAGGTAAGATGATGTGAACATGTTAACAACACGTTAACAACAAAAAGCCAATGATGGCTTTTTCCTCCAGAAAAATGTGTCTGCAGTAGATTTACCCCAGTGGTTAGCCCCAATTTTAATTTCCTTTGGTTGGGCTGGGATTGGATTGAATTCTCTTATTTCAAATACTATTTATTCCCTATTCTATAGTCAAAGCATTCACATCATGCATCATTCATAAATAATATTTCACCTATTTTTGGTTAAAAAAAGAAGAGCTACAGAAGTATACAAGTTTAAAGAAAGTGCTAAGAAGTGGCTTACAATGTTCAGCAGCCCTATAGCATGCTAAATTTCACCTGGCTAGAGACTGCTTTGTCACAAGCACACAGATGCTACCTGAGAGTGATTCCATTTGAAATGATACTATGCAAACACTGTTACTGCTTATTTATATTTTGGCATTGTCTGGAGACTGTCAATATGACAGCACAATCTCCCTGTGCTTAGTCAACTACATAAATAGGAGCGAGAGATGTTTGTTATTCTCAGTCTTTCTGCCTAAAGAATAACAGGCAAAACATGAGGAAAATGAACTGTTATCATCTTCATTTTATACATGAAAGTTACAGAAAGATGAGCTTAATATTAGGAAAAAAGTCTAAAAAAGAGCCAGAAATAGAACTTGAATATCTCTGCCCCAAATCGATAAATCATCTTTTCATCATAAATCAACAAATTACTTTTCCTAAAATAGATTTTCTGAAAAACACCACCTTTTCCATCACAAATTTAAAAAAAAAAAATTACAATCCTGTTTTTAAGTTCCTCAGTCACAACATGTTTTTCAAAAACCAAACCTAAACTTTACTCCAAACTGTAGACCTGTATCCCTCAAATTGCTTAATTTAGAAGCATTCTGAACGCTGAAGTCCCCCACGCTGACTCATGTCTAAGAGTAGCCATCCCATTCCCATAACACCTTTTTCCAGGTGGCTACCATGCTGAGACTTATTTAGCTTTGTTTAAAGGCAAAGGTTATTTTATTATTCATTTAAAAGTAATCACTTTAAGAGATGTCAACACAGTGGTCCCCTACAAAATGGCTAGTGAGTAAAGTGATGCACTTGTCCAGAGCATAACAAAAAAAGCTGGGAGGAGACAGAGACAGACTGTACCTGACAAACCAAAGATGAATGTAAGGCCATGTCAGTACTCTCATGTTTCACGTGAATTCCGCACAACCACAGTGGAAACCAAAATCTGGTAGATATAAATTTCATCCTACACATCACATGTTTGCAATAATCTTTATCAGTATTAGGAAAAAAAAAGTAAATCAGTGGTAAATAAAGGAAACCACTGACAAAACACAGTTGCAAGAAAAGCAAAGCAGAAGCACAGCTCACCTGTGAGTTCAAGAGCATTTACTCAATGCATTGCTTTACAACAGCAGCAGTAAGCAAGAGGAACACAGCAAAGTATCTTGTAAAGTTACATGTAAACTCAATAGAAAAACTGTTTGCAAGGTAAACAGATTAGAGCTGTAAGGTGCTAGATTTTAAAGTACTCTTTAAAATTTGTTGGTATTGAAGAAACACAGAGCTTTGTAGACAAGTCTGCACTGCACTGGACTGAGCTGGAGATTTTGTGAAAAATTGTACCTAGCCCTTAGGAGGGAGAAAAATATGAACATGGGAAATTTTGTGCCCTGACTGGTACAAAAGCCATAACACAACCAAAAAACAGGTTACACCAGTAAGAGCAAAAGCCTTATTAACAGTGAGAGCCCCTTCAGGCTAAAAGGAGCAAAGAGACAAGCAATTAGGCCAATGAAAACAAAAACCATAAACCATGAAATAGGGAATCAAGAAATCAAATTTTTTTATGAACACACACTAAAATCCACTAAAAAACTTCATTAAGATCTCTGGTTCTCACTCTCAACTAATGTTTCAAATTTTTTTTTTAAATCTCCAAATTGACAGAACAATATAAAAATAAAATGAAAAAGCTAAATGCACTAATAATATTAAAACACTTTTGTTCAACTAGCCCCTGACAAAACCATGGGCGGCTTAGGAGAGAGATAGTTATCTATCATTAACATCTCCAACTAGAAGGATTTCAGCCCCCTTCTGAGAATTCCAATCTCAGTGTAAAACATGAGAATCAAAAGAGGAAAAAATATTCAAAAGCAAATTACAATTATAAATAGAGAAAACAAAATAGAAGGGCTGAATCAATTAAAACATTATTCCTGTGTCAGGACTCCCATATGAGAAAGATCCAAGGCCACAACCAGGAAACAAAGTGATTTACCACCTGACCACCAGCCAGGAGACACAGATAAGTGGCAAACTGAAGTTTTTGCACCATAAGACAGAAAAAGCTGCAAAATTCAAGTACTCTTGCATGTACAAACTTAAGCAAATAAATGTGATGACTCTGAAGCATGCTGGTTTTAGTCTACAAAATACACATTAATGTAACATGTGAATTGTTTAAATTTAAATACTATAAAATGTTTAACTGCAGGGTTATTAATCAAATGCCTTCCTATATATTAAATGCTCAGATGTTTATGATTACACAAAATATTTTTGCACATTTTATCATTCAAATTACTTTCTTCATCTTCAAACTTGCACTGCTCAGGACATATTTTCTGTCAGGAAGATGCACGTTAATCAGCAATGTCCTCTGCATGCCTATGGAAAAGGTCAGTTTGCTAACAATGCTTTCTCATCAGTCACACAGCTCAACCACCACATCTGGTTTACATCCAAACAGCCAGCCAGTCAGCTAAGCAGCTGGGGTTAAACTAGGTCTGGATGACTATCATACAGTTTTCCTAAAACAAAACAATTTGCTGAGAGCTTACCTCTTCATTCATATCAACGTGCTGGCTAGCATTAGATTAAAATGGAGTGTTTAAGACAGGATCAATTATAAGAAGAAACCCTTTCTTGCAAAAAAGTCAAGGCAATTCCTTTCCCAGGAAGCTAACTAGCACAAAGCAACAATATGGTCCAATGGATTATAGGAAGATGGGAAGAAGAGGAAAATTTTCTGACACCTGGTATCAAGCACGGTGATCATATTGCAGGCAAAACTGAATATGCACTAAAGGTTTAAGTCTTAAATAGCATGTCAATTAGGGAAATAAGAAGACAAAAGTATTTTTACCACCATCATAGCTTCAGCTCCTAGCATAATAAAATGGACTGCACAGATACGTTTCTTTGCTGACAGTGGAGCAGATCCCTGCTGTTTGAACAGTCCTTCCCTCTCTTTTTTCTAGCTGACGAAGAAAGCTATTCCCTTGCTTAGCTTCCAGCTGACATTCACATCAATATAACAGCTTCATTAATGTCTCTCCTTTTAACGCTTTCTTAGAGTCTAAGATAGCATTCTCTCTCATGAGACATACCTTGCACAGTGCAAGGTAAACCTTTAAAACAGCACCCTTTATTTGCTCCCATCATATCTCTACCCACAGCATAAACTGTGCCTACAACTGGAAGATATGCAGATTAACAACAATTAGGAACAATTACTGTGGCAATATCAACAGTGTATGGGCAGCAAGAGCCTTTGTGTACTTTAGCAAGTAGATACCAAAAAATGCAAAATCTTTTGGAAGCTTGCATGGATAAAAGCACTGGCAAGGATAAAACGGGACCTTGCAAGGAAGGTTCCTCTAAGTTTAACATATCAGAACAGGACCTCAAATAGCCCTTTTCCCCAAAGTTTCCAGTGTTTGAGTGTTGTTGGCAGGACAGTGACAGACAAGATCTGTTCCGCAGTTTGTATACTCTTAATATATGCAACAAAGTATCAGTGAAGATTGGAAACTTGAAACTTGATTTCCATAAGAAACAAACTGTCACTAACACCATGGGGATGTGGAAAGATTATTAAAAGCAAAAGCAGACTAAAGCTTAGGCTGAGAAAATTAAACTAATAAAAATTTGAGTTTTCAGATCAGTCTACAAAGTGAAGGAAACTGCTACCAGAAGCTTCTAAGAAAAACATTTGTATAAATATCATTGACTAATATTCTGGTGCCAGTTTTGCCTAAAGTTCTCAAGTAGAGGCTGCTGACTCTAAAATATCTACTATACTTTTCCCATGAAAGTGCTCAAAGCTGTCATTTTCTATTAGGTAGAGCAAAGGGGGAAGAAAAAGATGAGGGAATAAGAAAGAAATCCCAGGGAGAAATATTGCTGCTGTATTGCATGCTCACAGTGCTGCTGAGTCCTTCTTAAATGGAAGGCCAAAGCTTAAAATGTTCCCTGGTTCAAGGACCAGTCAATCTCATTAACCCAACCCAAGGGATTAAGGCTATGAGACAGCCAGCTTCAGCTGCTGTACTTTAGGGCCTCCAGAATGCCACCCACCCCATGCATCCCTGTGCATTACACTTACAAATCCAAACAGGTCTCCTGACTTTTACTGCATTTTACCATTGCCCAGCTTGCTGATGAAAAAAATTTAAAAGGGCAGTAGTCACAGATTATGTCTAACAGTTATTAGAGAACTTCACCTCTGGTATTTTTTCCCTAACAAAATGAAAGGGTCTCATTCACTCACAAAAAAGAAAAAAGAACTAAACTAACCACAAGATCACTGCAGGCCTGTACGTGGTGAGCTCAGGAAATGGTAAGCTTTTGAAGGAAAAGACACACAGAGATGGGAGCATTTTCAGCAGTAGCCTGACCTTGCTTGTGAGGAGAGTTCCTCTCAGCAGCAAAGCATGGCACAGAGGAGCTGGCAGGCGCACCAGCATCACTGCGTGTTACAATCCAGCACCGCTCAGAGACACGTGTATGGCAGAGGCAGAGCCATGTCTGAGCTAATAAATCTTGACTTGCAACGCAGGCAACGACCTGGGACACGATGCTCTCCTGACAATGCTATCCCACTCTCCATTCTAGATCCCATTAATGCTTGTACTTTTACTCCACTGTCCACTGAGAATTACTCGTCTCTCCCTAAGAAGAGACGATGAGCTTCATTCATTTTACGCCAACACAGGAATGGGGTCAAGTATGAGCTGTGCAATAGCTGTAAGTCAGCTGAACAGCCATCGTTCTCCACATTCTTTTCCATTATTTTCTGTATCTAGACACGGTAACACAGACCCTTAAGCACCAGCCAAGGCCACTCCAATGATCTCTGACCCAAGTTTCACCAATGCACACTCTGCAAAGCACACTCACTTAAGACTCTGAGAAATTACTCTTGTTTGAATGTTGATTTTTATTGTCATTTGAGCTGAGATGGCTAAGGGCTTTTCAGACTCTTGAGACATAGGCATCTTGAAAGCTCTATGAATGTTAAATAAAAACAGTTTAATAGGTGGTGGCCTTTGAACTCATAAAAACCAAAGCATCTCCATCACACTGAAGAAAGTGCAAATATTTTGGAACAAACTCCAAATCCTATGTCACTGAAGGCTTGGGAATTATGGAAATAAATCAATTTAGAAGGTTGCTCACATAAGATAGCCAGTAAGCACAGTAAGGAAAAAATATGATAGCACTTCCTGCCATTTTGGTCCTGCATCTTTAGAAGAAAACTGAGAAAACAAAGTAAATACAAGTTTAAGAGTTCATCTACACTGGATGCTGCAATGCTTGAAGAGTTGATCTGTGATGCATTTAGTCCCACACTACATAGCATCATCACAACTATACAGTCTCTCCAATTAAATTTGTGGTATTCTAGACCTGACCTGAGTGGATATGTTACCTAGTCCTGCTAGTTTATATAACAGCAGCTTTCCTAGCTGTACATTGCACTGCATTCATATGAACATATTCAAGGACTTAAAACTTACAACAATCAATATCAACACAAATATTTGGAAAGTGAAGTAATGGATGAAACAATAAACACCCTGTGAATATTTCTGACTCATTTAACTCCTGTGGTAAGAGTCAGCAACAAATTAAGATCATTCTGCGGACACAAAACCAGAGTTCCCAATAGGTTTGTATATTGTAATCTAATCTGAAAAGGAAAAAGAGCTCTGGTTCAGAAGTCTCCTGTACACTTGTGGATTCCAGGATTCATTTACTGAAATGAAGAAGCTGGAGAAGAACAACCCAGAAAACAAATGTATTTTCAGCTGTACAAGGTGTTTAGAGGCCATTTGCAGTAATTTTGAGTCATTATAAACAGCCAATAGCACATTATACTAGTATGAAATGCTATCCAGAATGTGGAACTTTAACTGAGAGGGAAGAGATTTCATTATTGCTATTATTATGATTATTATATTACTATACTGCAAATAGGTACTGTGGAGACACAGCATCCATGATTACAGAGTCTGTGATTCCACAGTCAGCTATTCAAGAAGAAAATTCCAGCTTGCAAACAGTTTGCAGATGTTCAAGACTTCATTAAAAATACATTGTCAGATCTGATCAGGAACAAAATGCAAGTTTGCAGAAGTCTTTCAAAGTTGTTGTGGATTCCTTTTTGTGTTTTGATTCCAGTGTAGGCATATTCCAAAACGAATTCTGTTTCCATTGTGAGTTTACCACAAACAGTACAGCACTGTGCTAATGCTTAACAAGTTGAAACATAACTATTATTTGAAGATAAAACAGAAAATGCACTTTTATTATTTCTTTTGATAAAATGAAATTGGTAAGTTTGCCAAATTTTTTTTTTTTACTACTACTACTTTCAATTGCAGTGTAATTTGGTCATGTAGATACCAGCACTGCCATCTATAACCCTCAGTGGTAACTCTGCTTTCACCACCCTGAGGTTCAGCTGCCTTCATGCCCAGGTCCATCTCTGATATTTGCCTAGCTGTATAACTACTGAAAGAAAGCTGCAAGGAAGTCTGGAGGCAGAAAACAACATTAAAGTTACAGACTTTAAGATTGTTGAGACATCAGCATTAGGTCAAGGATTCAAGAAGAAAGTACCAACATGAAGGTATAAAATCACAGAGCGTGGTTAGCTGGCTGCACTGGGAATCACCACCACCAACAGCGTTGACAGAGCTGGTGGAAGATGGCAGCTCAGCAACACTGAGAGTCTATAGAAAGGAGCCACACTGGACAATTTTATCCAGCCAATGCCTGCCACGCCAGCAAGGATTGTGAACAGTGGTGAGCACACTAACACAGAGCCTAGCACCTCATTAACTCCTAGGTATCTTTTGTGTGCATTATCAAACAAATAATTGCTTTACACTTTGAAGATGAATGTATCCTGTATGCAGAATCTTTTTTATACCCAGCCCAAACAATGTAAGAGTGGTTGAAACAGGCTTTACCTTGGCAACAACGAAATTCCATTACTGGCAAAGCCAGTAACTAAAGAGGCATCAAACAAGTAAATCACACTCATTCTCAGGATTTTATAGAATAAGGACATCTATTTCCCCTGCAATCTTCTAATAACAAAGTAATTTTTCTTTATATAAATACAAGAATAAAATACAAAAGGCATGTACTTTATTTAAAACACTGTTTGGGGTTAGCCATACCGGGCAATTGTGCATTGCCACTGATTTGATTTTCATTATACTGCACTGACGGCAAAGTCATTTATCTTTTCTGCTCCCAGTCTCCTTTTATCTTTTCTGTATGCTTCTGTACTTTTCCTCTATCCTGCAGTGCTGCTGAATGCTGATGAGCAGAAAATGGTACAAAACCACAGACAATCTCTTTCAGATTAAAAGTTCAGGTACAGAAGGTCCAACTTTTTTCCATATTGGAGTTTCCAAAGAAAGTGTATATCTGGCATTGTCCAGGTATATAAAGATCAGTTAAATACTTCACTGGCTGTCCTTCTCTAGACTAGACAGACTTTCAAACAATGAATGATGTTTCTCTCACAGTTCTAATATGTTTTCCATTAAAAACAGAAATTATATTCCTGTCACTGTAGAAAAAAAAAAGGAAAAGCAGGTTTCCACATACCAAAGCCATGATTTTTTAACTTTTGGTTTTTTGCATTCAACTTGTTATATTTGTAGATTACTAGCATTCCATAAAAATCAGGAAAAATGGCAATATAAAGAAAAAAATCTTCCTAGCCTTATGGTACTTATCCCTTACATGCTAGCATCTCACCAGCGATGTGCATACAACTGACAACTATCAATTCACCAGCTGAACTTGCCATTATTGGTTTGTTAGTATTGAATCAAGACTGACTTAACCCTGTTTCTCACCAAAACAAAACCTAAGTATTTAATGTCATGAGAGACAATACATCCCTCTTGAAATAAAGTGGAATAAAAATTTGTTTAAAAAACAAATGTAACAGAATTACAGGCAAAACACTATAGCTGATGCTTCACAAAGCAGACACTTCAGTTGTATTTCAGATCCCAAAGGTCTCTGTGCTGTGCAAGACTCTACACAAGATGGTATCTGTACCTCTGCTGTTCAATAGAGTTAATAGAAGTTAAAGAAGGATTCAGAACACACCTGAACAGATACACTGGCTAAAATGCACTCAGAAGAGTTGAAGATGTTGGTCAATCTCAGCACTGCAACTGCAATTGCTAATGTTACCAAGCTTCTCAGTGACTTGAACTATAATTACCCATGACTTCTAACAACAACCTTTATATTCTCTATTCACCTGATCAGGTGTATATATTAGCGCACTAGTAGCATCATTTTCAGCAAGACATTTTAGTAAACTTCCATGAAAGTTCCATCCCACAAAACAGAACACAGAACTGCCATCTTCTTGTTAGCCATGAACTCTTCTGCCACACCAGCAGAGATAAACAGTAAGGAATGTGTCCAGAACCGATGTGGACAAATAAGCAGAAAAGTGCTCAATCTATCACAATTATTTAGAACAGTCATATGAACAAAATGCTACAGGTGAATCTCATGACAGCGAGTGGCTGGTTGCTAAAACAGCAGAAGAAATTTAACACCAGTAAGTGCAAAGAAATGTAAACAGGAAAATATAACCATAACTATGCACACACATTAGTAGTCTAAATAAGCTATAGCTCAGGGAAGAATTCTTGGGAATCACTGTGACCAGCTCTCTGAAAATGTCAGCTCAGTGCTCAGCAGATATTCAACAGGCAAACACAAAGTTACAGCTGATTAAGGAAAGAAAAAAAACCCAAAAAAATTACTATGCCACAGAACAAACTCCAGCACATAAACTTTGAGCACTGTAGGCAGTTGTGGCACCACCCCTCTCTCGTTCAGTGTTTCAAACATGCACTGTAGAACTTAAAATACATGGAGAAAGGTGATAAGGATAAGAAGAGATGGGAAGTGAATCCCATGCAAAGAGAGATTAAGTATTTTGAGTTCTGAAAAAGGACAGCTAATCTATAGACTCAGGACTGGTACACAGCAAATGGAGAACAACCAGTCACTGCTCATCACATAAAAAGAAGAGAGCAGCCAATGAAAATGTGGAATAAGTAAATTTAAGTAAATGAGACACACAAGTACAACTCCAGGTCAGGGTCACTGACGAACTAGAGATCAGGAGTAATACTCCACAGATTGTCTTCCCCAAACTGGTCTCCATATAGGACGCAGGAAAATATTTTCCTCTTTAGCTGTTCTTACATTAGGTGTGTAGTGTTTTTTGAAAAATACTGGGAAAAAATATCTCAGTGTAAACTAACATGATTCAAAGATCAGCTCTGGCTGTGGGTCCCTTGAACAATGTCTCTTCTTTGTGGATAACAGGACTTTTTCCTTCAACTATAGTGACCAACATGGCTAGACTCCAGAAAATAAATGATAATGGTTTCTTAATGATCAGGCGGGTGAGGTGCAAATAGAAAAACAGTAACATCTCCCTCCTCTGAAGGATCTTGCTTGTAATTCACAGATACCAAGCACCGGCATTAACTTCTCCACCTGGGCAATAATGACAGCAGCTTGGATGTGAAAGAATCATGGTTAGAGGGATGCTTCACAAAGTTAGAGAGTTATGGTTAGAGTCATCTTTCTCAATGACACCTCCACGAGTCATCAAGAGTGGCAAAATTCCTTCATAGAGTTTTATATTGTTCTTTTTCCACATTTATGATGGCATATCACTAAAAAGGACAGTTGTGCATTTCCTCCTCCTCTCAAGTTAGATCCAGGACTATCCACACATTGGACGAGATGGTTCGGTCAAAAGATTATTACATTTTTTTTAGTTTCCCATTGGATAATTGCAGGCTCACTGTCCAACCACAGATCACTAGATTTGACAGAAATGATACAGCAAAGTGTGCAGGCAAGGGAGGGGGAGGAACAACACAAGTCTGTTCAGTAGCAGCTTTCAGCTACACTGCTTTACTCACAATGCTAAAATGCAATCTATGGTTTGGCAGCACTATTCAAACTTAGTCTGCTGAATGGAAAACACACAATTCCTTGGACCTGAAAGACAGGGAGTCTGAAGTGACTAGAAGCCACAAAGAAGTCACCAAAAAAAGAAAGAGAAGGACATGAAAATCTGTGGTCAGAGGTCATTAGATAGAGCAGAGCTTGTCCAAGTGACAGAACTCAATAAATATGGAAAAGCACTTCAGCTTATAAGTGTTAATTGTAATTATTACAACAGTTCAGCTTAATGAAAACATCCCAGCTTCTGGAAATCATATCTGTATTTGAGAGGAAGCAACTTTCAGAGCAGATTCTGCTGGGAAATCAGTTTTGGTTTCTTCCCAACTTCCTCATGTAGGTACTGCAAGGTGTCATTGTACTGGTGAGATCAGTTACGGAACAGAATGTGTAATTAAATGTATTTAAATACTTCAAATGCTGCTAAAGCACAAATGTACATACAAAACAGCCCTCAGGATATTTCTTCTTAGCCATCAACCCCTGAATAACAGAACTGTGAAGCCAGGAAACTCTACACTACCAGCTGCACTATGATTCACGGATCCTTTTTATCCTCACAGTACCTCATGGTAGTATAATCATTCCTAGTCATGTGTGATTCATCAAAGTATTTTGTAGTAAGGACAAATGTTATAATATGCCCCATTGTAACCATGCAAATTACTTATCTTCATTTCCATACCTAAATTATGCTTTCGCTGAACTTTTTCCGCTGCTCAAGCAGCTCTCATGTTCTAAGCTAGTTCAGCATTTCAAAGATGTTTCATAGCAAGGAGTCTCAAGTTTTCTGAGAGGTGGCCTTCTTCATCCCCTTTTCACTTTTTCTAGCCTCTTTATGCTTTACACATCACTGTTTTGAGAAGGTTTGCACTAGGTTCTTAACTCTAAGCTACCACCCAATCTCCTCTGTATGCCTCACATGTTTCCTGTGGACAGAAGTTAATGTAAGTTCACTTGGCACACAAACTACACAGTACTTGCCTCAGCAACTCTGAATGACAGGTCTTCTGTGGATCATCACAAACCAAGCAATACAGAGACAAAAGGAAAAGTTTCAAACTTCCCTTTTCTACATCAAGATACATATTCCCAAGGGATTCATCTTTCTGCTCTCTTGGGGCTCAATAACTTTAATATACTCATTGCTATGCTGTCCACAAGAGATGTAATATTTTTCAGTAGGAAAGTTAATACAGTCTATTTCCTAATCCTCTGCCTCTTAAAACTTTTTTTTAAGTGATTGTCAGGGTCAGCAGGTGACTGCAATGCTATTTTAGAACGGCTCATATTAACTGTCTAAATATCCACTTCAGACCTAAAGGTCTTGGCTAAAGAATAAACATTCAACAGCCCCAGAAGAAGTGAAATAGAACACAAGTACAAACCAACACTCCACATTTCACAGTTATAACAAGACATCACAATACAGCTTGAATACAACCTGAGCATGGCATGATAGGAGACTTCCAAAGAAGGGCAGAATGCTACTTCTACCCCTGCTGGTGCTTATCGCAGAAAGGTTGTATAGTAAAAGTACTGTGGACTGAAACAAATTGGATATTCCCTGTGAAAACTCTGTTCTTTTACTTTAGAGCTGCATATTTAACAATTTAAACATACAGCATTGCTAAGGAATAAAAAGCAAAGGTTAATGATGAGAAGAAAACTAAGTTTGGGCATCACTCCCTTTCCATCCCCCAAATCCAGTTAGTAGAATTTCAGTAATACGAGATGAATTATTCCTTTAGTCTTGTGAGAGGAATAAAAAACCCAATGTATGTCATCTCTGATACAGCAGTTGCCAAAAATCTATTTATGAATGCATATTCATTCATATATATGACTTTGAATGAAGCAGTACATGTTATCACTCAGTGACACTCCTACATACAGATGTCTGAAAAACAGCCATCTACCTACCAGACAAAAAAACTAAAACTATCAAACTTTCTCATCAGGTATAAATCAGTTTCCCTTTTATCCCATGGTATTTAAAGTTCAACAGTGAACTTACAACATTGTCAAATTTTAAACATATAGGAACACTTTTCAGTAAAACAAAACACAGCATGATATTATTGTTGTTGAACAATGGATGGTGATTTATTTAGCCAGGGGACTGAAGAGCTAAAAGAAACACACGTGGAATGCAATTGATTCAGTAGGTATACTTTCTTTGAAATTATTCCACAGGAATACATTTCCCTTCTTTCTCCTCCACCTTTTATTTCCTCCACCTTTTATTCCTTTTTATCTTTATCAACTGAGGTACTACTTGCCATCCTGAGGATATGAACTCTTAACTGACATTCCAAGCTACTGTGACTACCAAACTATCACCACGCTTGGGAAAAGGAGGGTGAGAGGGGAAAAAAGTGTGGGTACCCCCAGAGGTAAATGCTAATAATCACCTTTTGCTTCTTATCCTCTCCCCCACACAGTCATTTCAAATAAATAAAATATTAGCCTTCTTGTTCTGTCCCACATTGCCACACAGCACCACTGCATGCTGGGAAACAAAATGCATTGCTAAACATTTTTCATGATAATCCACTGTGGGATAACTTTTTAAATAAACTTTAGGTCATTTACCCTTCAAAGAAACATAATCTGCTTTCAAATTATGCTGTTCCAAATACAAAGATAACATGCTCAGTTCTCATTTCTAACTGCTCTTGCTAGGTCTCAACAGCATGCAGCAGCCAGAAAGCTGCCAGGCAGGAGCAGCAGAGGATCTCCTAGGGGTACCATTCAGTGGAACCAGGCCAACAGAGCTGGTTCTCTGGCACCTGTCCCCACCCCAGTGCATGAGAGGCATGCCAGGGGACAGGGCCACATGCTGAGCTCGAGCAGTTGGACAGTCACAGCAACCACTACGAGCTGTAATAAACTTGAGAATGAGAGCATTGCCTGCAAAGGCAGTCAATCAGCCTGGCTATTTCCACTACTGCAGAGTTTGCCCTGTGCAAACAACACCCTTTGAGAGTAGCAGGAAAGGACACGTGAAGCCATGGAGGCTAGACCCTAGACAAGCACGTTTACAGATTCATAGAATATGCTGAGCTGGAAGGGATCCATCAGGATCATCGAGTCCAACTACTGGCCCTGCACAGCACCATCCCCACGAATCACTCCATGGGCCTGAAAGCATTGTCCAAACGCTTCTTGAAGTCTGACTGGCTTTGTGCTGTGACCACTTCCCTGGGGAGCCTGCTCCAGTGTTCAAGCACACTCTGGGGAAAAAAACTTTTCCAGATATCCAACCTAAACCTCCCTAGCTCAGCTTCATGCCATTTCCTCGAGTCCTGTCACTAGTCATGAGAGTGAAGAGATCAGTACCTGCCCCTCTGCTTCCCCTCATGAGGATGTTGAAGACCGCAATGAGGTTTCTCCTCAGCCTCTTCTCCAGGCTGAACAGACCAAGTGACCTCAGCCACTCCTCACAAGGCTTCTCCTCAAGACCCTTCACCATCTTTGTTGCCTTCCTTTGGACATTCTCCAATAGCTTTATATCTTTCTTACATTGTGGAACCCAAAACTGCCCCAGCACTCAAGGTGAGGTCGCCCCAGTGCAGAGCAGAGCAGGACAATCCCCTCCCTTGCGCAGCTGGTGATGCTGTGCCTGATGCACCCCAGGACAGGGTTGGCCCTCCTGGCTGCCAGGACACTGCTGACTCATTTCAACTTGCCATAGACCAGGACCCCCTGGTCTCTTTCCATAGTACTGCTCTCCAACTTCTCATTCTATTCTGGCACCTGATTAAAAAAAAAATCCCTCAGAAAAGGTACCTGAAGTGTGAAAGCACCCCACTGGAAGAGCAAAAGTGTTCTGTTAACCCTACAGATACCTTAGTAGAAAAGCAAACTGACTATGTATTCTATTAGTAAAAATGGGGGTAAACACTATAAACCTCCAGGCAGCAAAAAATACTGGGACAAAGGCAAAAACAAGATGGCATTTTTGCAGGTTCTCCAACATGAAAATAACAGGTCAAGGCAAGCCTAAAAAGTGAACATTACAGACACCTGAGGGGTTGGACTGGCAACGGGCATGAATCTCTGAAACTTTCTCACCTCTGACTATAAAAATTGTGAACAAAAAGGCTAAGTGTCTTGAACCTGTAAGAAAAATATGATTAAAACTTACCTAAACCCTGGAGGAGACATTGGTCTATAAATAAATAAAAGCACACATCACTCTCCTCCATCAACAAATACTGTATCTGTCACTCAACTAGATGTCAACTAAGTCACCTGCCTCTGTAATCCATTTTCACTGCATAGAGCATAGTTACTACAGTAGGTGTGCAGGAAAACACTGGCTTGACTGACAGATGTTCAGGCTGGTGCAGGAATGTGTTCACCTTTACATTGTTCTGGAGCGAGATACCTCCTACAGATGATTTGGCACATCATTTTTGCTTTTATAGCAAGAGCATGACTCTTACGGAAACACGCTAATAGACTCCTGCTACTTCCTTGGATGTCAGAAAGCAGAATTCATATTGATGCCAAGGACAGACTAATAAGTTAATGAAGTCAAATATGACAGCACAACATAAGAAGCATACGGAGACATGAAACAACACAGTACAAAAAGCAGAGTGCAGCTCAAGTGTTCAGCCTTGACTAGGGGTTGCATTGTCACAGCACATACTACTAAGCATATGCTCATTAGCACATGAAAGGGAAGGGAAATAGACTCTCTTCTCTTACATCTCCCTCCTTTCCTTGTAATGTGGGAGCAGGAGGAACTGCAGGCACTTCACTCTACTCTCATCTGGGCAAATGGCAGAGGAGCGGGTTAGGGTTACTAAGTCTCAGACCTTTCTTTCCTTTCATTAGCCAGCAGAGACCCCAGATGAAGCAGCGACAGGCTGAACTGCTCTTCAGTGTACAGAATTACAACTAGGAAGCTGTTCTGGCAACCATCAGGCCAGGAATCATGTGCTGCCTCTCTCTCCTCACTGTAATTGCAGGCAAGCCATAAACCTACAAAATAGCCACAAATTAAGGAACTGATTTGTGCTTTTTGACAGGCTTCTTGCTACTACATACAAAGTACACCACTGCCCCCAGATACTTTCAGGTGATCTTCCTAGCTTAAAACAAAACAAAACAAAACAATGTTTCCAAACTCAAGTCTTTCAATTCAATAGTATTACTTGCAGAGTGTACCTGGGCACTTACATTAGTAAAACAAATACCACATTTAAATACAGCATGTACTACAAGTGCTGACAGCAAGCAATTTTTAAAGGAGTAAGCACAATAAATGTACACTGTTTTCCTAGTGCACTCGACTTGCAAATTCAACCAGAAATCAATAACAATGGATTGCAAGTTTGCAATTTATGTTTTTAACAAATTCCCTGGCATATTCAGTTTAGCATGGATGCTGATCACATAGGTTTTTGTTTGTTTGTAGCATGTTTTGTAGCTACAGTATTTAAAAATTAATAAACTAGAAGTCATTTTCAATATACAAACCTGAAACAGAATGGGTAAACAAATATTGATGTGGTGAATCTGAAAAAGCTAAGATTTCTTTGGATTCCTATTGTATTATAATACAGCTTCCCACTTAAAATAATTCACAGTAGTAAGCACTAAACTGAGTAAAAGATACTTGCAGAATCAGCCTGTTGTTACTACAGCAAAAATTTCACACAAGCAAAAGAAAGCACAAACACACCTATCCACATCCATGTGTGCTTTTCTAGCTCAATGTAATTGCATACTTCCCAATACACTCTTCCTAACTTGCATTTTATTTTTAACTGTTTGATAAAAGCTGTTCTGAAAAAGGTGAGACTGGGACATTAGTAATAAAAAGCAAAAACAAATGGCCTTCACTGTAAGATTCAAGAACATATAAAGATTAAACATTACAAATCTGCACCAGGCTTCAGAAATATGTCTGGTGCTTCCTGTGATAGCTGTTACCTGTTTATCAGATAAACGCGTGGCCTCCCAGTGGTAAGTGATGGGCTAACAAAAGTTAAATTGCAGGGCTTCAAAAGCAGAGCACAGCTCTGGAGCTGGGCTTAAATTCAGGTTGCAGAGGAAGAAAATTTTAATTGAAGACCAGTTTTACTTTTGATAGCAAAATCATTCTGCTGTAACCAACATGCTCACCCACAAAGAACTATCTAATGTATAATTGCTTCAATACTGATTAATAAATAATAACTGATGAAGAGACTTTGCTGGCAGTCACTAACCATCAGCTGAAGAGAGGGCCTAAGGAAGAGCCTCGGGCCTTTAACCCAGGCAGTCATTAGCTGACAGAAATTGCCTGGTCTTGAGGTCATTCTTGCTATTAGGTAAAAATATTAATACATTTTCCAAATACAAAATAATTTTATAAAAGCTACAGGCTAAACTGCATAGTAAGTGCACAATTATTTTATACAGGACTGATATTCTCAGTTTCTTCTAGCAACTAACAAATGACAAGACTCACTGGAAAAAAGTTATTCTGCTGTTCAACCTGGGGTTTTTTTCTTTTTCTTAGACTATTAACGAAAGGCAGCTCTTTAGTCTTCTCAGACTGATCACCACACTTCAGAGAGAGGAATGCCCAACTTGCATTGCCCACCTGGAAGCACTGTACTATGTCCACTCATCTTGTCTTAAGGACATGAATCAAGCCATGGTCCCATGCTGGAACTAAACCAACATGAGCTGCTGGACATGCACCGATTCTGACCTAAATCTGCTTTGTGGCTCTGTTCACTAGCTCTTCCGGGACAAAAATGACTTTTCACTTGTGCAGAATTAAGCAACTATTAATGCATGGATCCCATTTTTGTGACCACTATATCTTTTTGAGTTATATTAAGCCAAACTGAGTGAGCTCCCCAAGCACATGCCTGAGAGAATTCAATGCCAGGACCTTCATGCAGGCTCTCTGCAAGCCAGAAAGCACTATGGAAACAGTAATTGTCTTACTTTCCTTTAGCCAGATTATTAGAGCTCCTCCTCATTGGCCAGGGTAAGACTTAAATGTACTGTAAAGCTTGTGAACATTAATTACATCTTAGATAAAGTAATACCAAAACAAAAGCAGTGCAATAAAGGTTGACCTTATTCTGGCATAATTATTACTGTAAGATCTTTCTTAGCCTTAAGGTCTTTGTATCATGACAAAGTACTCAGCACTGATGACACTACAATAACTTTTAATACAGGTGAAACCAAGACACACCTGGTCTTGGAGGTCTTTTCAAAATGGAACGTGCATGGGTTCAGTCACACAGTGGAGGTCCTACCCTGAGCAGCTGACCCAGCTGTGGTCAGGCACACACTGCCAGTCCTGCAAAACGTGCTGCCATCACTTTGAAATAGAAGCAGGAGTAGGAAAAGTGAAACCACGCTGATTTCTTCTTTGGGTACTGCCTTCAGCATTTCTCCTCCCACTCACCACACCACCCAGCTAGATAGCCACTTTCTTTCACAGCTGCTCATTCCCATCTTCTCTGGTTACTGTCTGCACTTGTCTCTTTAACCCCCGCACTCACAATTCGATCTGACTCCACTCCTTTCCATACACTTTCTTGTTCTATTTTTAGCAGATACTCCCCCTGACAAGAGAAACACTTCAGTGTTGCCAGTTGGCATTTTATTTCCATACCCATCTCCACATCCCATCCACAGGAAAAAGGAAGAATAGGAGAAGATTAATCTCCCAGAAACATCTTTTCCAGCAATATATTCATCTCCACTGATACATTATGTGCTCTCTCCTTCCACTAATTCAAAAAGAGAAAGAATTTACAGGGGAAAAAAAGGAATTAAAATAACTTACGAGACATTGAAAAGCCAGGCAGGAAATAGTGAGTTTCCATGTTCACCTGACAAAGGAATGAGAAATAGAGGGTTTGGAGAATAGACGCACTAATCCAAAAAGGGGAAAAAATAAAGCAAC